>NC_083582.1:74782726-74937726 GCF_027579695.1 Neoarius graeffei | reverse complement strand
CCGCAAATGTTTAGTTGCAGTTATTGCTGCACAAGGGGGTCACACCACATACTGAACGCAAAGGTTCACATACTTTTGCCACTCACAGATATGTAATATTGGATCATTTTCCTCAATAAATAAATGACCAAGTATAATATTTTGATCTCATTTGTTTAACTGGATTCTCTTTATCTACTTTTAGGACTTGTGTGAAAATCCGATGATGTTTTAGGTCATATTTATGCAGAAATATAGAAATTTTTAAAGGGTTCACAAACTTTCAAGCACCACTGTATATATATATATATATATATATATATATATATATATATATATATATATATATAATGTATTTATTTTTTTTTTTACTACAGAGCTTTTCAAACAGCACTGGGAATTTCAATACTCAGGTTCCATCTTTGTGATAATGAGCTGAATAAGCGTTTCCTGGAAGGTGCCCTGAGGTGAGCCATCACTTAGGCTCCTTAATGAAGCTTTTCATACCTGATCATCCATCCATGAGGCTGTAATAATAAAGACCGCTGTCGATTAGCATCACTGTGAGGAATAGAGCACGTTCACAACTTGTGAATAAATCAGCTGCTTTGAGGTCATTATTGTCATTCAGGTAACCTGTAGCAACATGGAAATTGAATGAATGAATGAACGAACAAACTTGTGTCTTAGTACACAAAGGGAGTTTTTAGATTGTTTTCCCCCCTGGAACTGATCCTATTTTCCATAAGTAGATTAGGTTATAAATGTAAATAAAGATGGGGCATCTTTCAGCAGAGGTGGCATGGTGGTGTAGTGGTTAGCACTTTCACCTCACAGCAAGAAGGTCCGGGTTCGAGCCCCGTGGCTGGCGAGGGCCTTTCTGTGCGGAGTTTGCATGTTCTCCCCGTGTCCGCGTGGGTTTCCTCCGGGTGCTCCGGTTTCCCCCACAGTCCAAAGACATGCAGGTTAGGTTAACTGGTGACTCTAAATTGAGCGTAGGTGTGAATGTGAGTGTGAATGGTTGTCTGTGTCTATGTGTCAGCCCTGTGATGACCTGGCGACTTGTCCAGAGTGTACCCCGCCTTTCGCCCGTAGTCAGCTGGGATAGGCTCCAGCTCGCCTGCGACCCTGTAGAACAGGATAAAGCGGCTAGAGATAATGAGATGAGATCTTTAAATAGTTTTCTCCCTTTTCTCTCTTTTGTGGGATTTTAAAATACTACAACACTAAAGAAACATATTTTAGTTCAGGAAAGTCTGTGTATATATATATATATATATATATATATATATATATATATATAAACATTTCCAGAATTATTTACTGTATACTCAAACCTTCAGAAAATACAGAAAAAAACCTATGAATGAATGAGTAGGGGTGTACAAACTTTTGACTGGTGCTGTATAAATCTATAGTGTGAGGCTCTATTGAGGGTGTAGATCTCATCTCATCTCATTATCTGTAGCCATTTTATCCTGTTCTACAGGGTCGCAGGCAAGCTGGAGCATTTCCCAGCTGACTACGGGTGAAAGGCGGGGTTCACCCTGGACAAGTCGCCAGGTCATCACAGGGCTGACACATAGACACAGACAACCATTCACACTCACATTCACACCTACGCTCAATTTAGAGTCACCAGTTAACCTAACCTGCATGTCTTTGGACTGTGGGGGAAACCGGAGCACCCGGAGGAAATGGGGAGAACGTGCAAACTCCGCACAGAAAGGCCCTCGCCGGCCACGGGGCTCGAACCCAGACCTTCTTGCTGTGAGGCGACAGCGCTAACCACTACACCACCGTGCCGCCCCAGGGTGTAGATCATAAGATTTATTTTTGTGCCTTATTCTGAATACAGACGTTAAAAGATGAAGCCTGAAGGTTAAAGAAGCAGCCTTGGGCCCAAAGGGTTGCTGGTTCGATTCCCAGGACCAGCAGGAAAAATGTGAAGGGAGTTGAGTGAATGAACAGCACTTTCCCCTTCCCTCTGTATCATGGCTGAAGTGCCCTTGAGCAAGACACCGAACCCCGAACTGCTCTCCGGGTGCTGTAGCGTCACTGCCCACTGCTCTGGGTGTGTGTGTGTGTGTGTGTGTTCACTGCTTCAGATGGGTTAAATGCAGAGGAGGAGTTTCACTGTGCTTGAGTGTACATGTGACAAATCAAGGCTTCTTCTTCTTCTGCAGTAGAAAATGAAGAAAAAAAGCAACTTCATGATGTGAAGGATTTTCCGTGTCCAAGTTAAGTTTGATGTCTCTGTAAAAATATATTAAAATTTGTCTGGAATCTTAGCGACCGATTCATGCTGGGAAATCAGACTTTTCACATGTTTATGCTGATGAGAGATGGTCTTTCTGAAGAACAGACATTCTGAGAGATGTTCACACACAAAGAAGACAAGCTGTTATCTGCTCCACAGTAAAGACATGAGACACAAAGACAACTCCAGAGCGAGACTTCAAAGCGAGATCTCGGGTTAATCTATAGATCTGTGTGTGAACGATGGGAATCTCCACAGCGTGCCTCTTCTCCTTTTCTCTCTCTCTCTTCGCTGATCCTCCAGTGTTTGGATTATAGAGCGCTGAGGTGGCTCTTTGTAGATGTTCTGGTTTTTGATAGCAGTTTTTTTCAGAGTGATAGAGATTAGATGTGAGAGAGGACGATTGTCTTCGTAGCTTAAAGTGTTTACATCTCTGGAGACGTTTTCTGATTCTCTGTAGAGGACGATGTGGGCTGAACATCCAGAAAACATCAAGTGGTTACGGCCATGAAGGTAAAGGGAATGATGCATTCGTCTTTTTCTTTCCTTCGTTCCTTCATTTATTCCTCAGTTCCTCCTGCTGTCACTTCCTTTCTTATCACAGTCTCTCCTTCCTTCCTTCCTTCCTTCCTTCCTTCCTTCATGATTCTCATCATTCATTCTTTCCTTTCTTCCTTCTTTCCTTAATTTCTTGCCCTCCTTCCTCATTTATTTTTCATTCCTTCTCCCCTTCCTTCTTTTGTTTCTTTGTTCCTTCCCTTGTTTTTCATTTCCTTCATTTCCTCCTTCATTCGTTCTTTAATTTATTAATTTGTCCCTTCATCCATTTCTTTCTTTCTTTTTCATTATTCTCATCATTCATTCTTTCCTTTCTTCCTTCTTTCCTTCAATTCTTGCCCTCCTCTCTCATTTATGGTTCCTTCCTCCCTTTGTTTTTCATTTCCTTCATTTCTTCCTTTATTTCCTCCTTCATCCCTTCTTTAATTTATTTGTCCCTTCATTTCTTTCTTTCTTTCTTTCTTTCTTTCTTTCTTTCTTTCTTTCTTTCTTTCTTTCTTTGCTATTCTCATCATTCTTTCTTTCCTTTCTTCCTCTCTTCTTTCATTTATTTTCTTCCTTCCTCATTTATTGTTCCTTCCTTCCCCTTCCTTCCTTTGTTTTTCATATCCTTCATTTCCTCCTTCATCCCTTTTTTATTTATTTGTCCCTTCAGCCACCTCTTCTTTCTTTCTTTCTTTCTTTCTTTCTTTCTTTCTTTCTTTCTTTCTTTCTTATAATCATTAATTCCTTTCTTCCTCCTTTGCTTAATTTCTTGTCTTCCTTCCTCATTTATTTTTCCTTTCTCCTCCCCATTCCTTCCTTCCTTCCTTCCTTCCTTCCTTCCTTTTTCATTTCCTTCATTTCATTCTTTATTTCCTTTTTTATCCCTTCTTTAATTTATTTCTTCATCATTTCATCTCTTTCTTTCTTTCTTTCTTTCTTTCTTTCTTTCTTTCTCCTTTCATTTCTTGTCTTCCTTCCTCATTTATTTTTCCTTGCTTGTCCCTATTCCTTCCATCCTTCCTTCTTCAATTCCTCCTTCTATCACTTCCTTTCTTATCACATTCTCTCCTTCCTTCATTAATTTATTCTTCTATTCCTTCCTTCCTTCCTTCCTTCCTTCCTTCCTTCCTTCCTTCCTTCCTTTGTTATTCTAATAATTTATTCTTTCCTTTCTTCCTTCTTTCCTTCAGTTCTTGCCATTTTTCCTCCCTATGTTTTTCATTTACTTTATTTCCTCCTTCATCCCTTCTTTAATTTATTTATTTGTCCCTTCATCCATCTCTTCTTTCTTTCTTTCTTTCTTTCTTTCTTTCTTTCTTTCTTTCTTTCTTTCTTTCTTTCTTCATTATTCTCATCATTCATTTTTCCTTTCTTCCTTCATTTCTTGCCCTCCTTCCTCATTTATTTTTCCTTCCTTCCTTCCTTCCTTCCTTCCTTCCTTCCTTCCTTCCTTCGTTTTTCATTTATTTCATTTCCTCCTTCATCCCTTCTTTAATTGATTTATTTGTCCCTTCATCCATTTCTTTCTTTCTTTCTTTCTTTCTTTCTTTCTTTCTTTCTTTCTTTCTTTCTTTCTTTCTTTCTATATTCCTTCCTTCCTCATTCACTCCAAACTATCACACTGTATTCTGAAGACTCAAATCTACAAAACTAATCTTTATTTATTTTTTTCTAAAATCTGATCTATTGTTTTATTTTTAGATTTCCAGAGCGGGACAGGATTGTTTTCGAATGACAAACCGTATTATTGGGGGTGTTTATTGGATAAACGCACCATTTACAGTTCTGCCATTTTCAGAGAAAAATGATCTTCATGGGTCCTTGAATGATGATGAAAGTGTTTCTGTAATCAGATTGAGAGTCTGCTGCTGGTTCTGAATCCGTTCCAAAGCAAACTCTCTCCTGCAATCAGGATTTATAATGATCCCTTTTACAGAGTGGAGCAGAAAATATTCACATGAGTCTCATGTCATATATATTTTTATGATGAACTGTTCTTCCAATGTGAATTCATCAGGACAGTATTTTAGAAATATACAGTAAGTTGTCAGTTCATTAGTTACCAAATTGCTACAGCTCAGTGTAGAGTCTGATTTATGATTAGATCAGATTCCCTTATGCATTAGAAACCTTTCTCTGTTTTGTGCAGCATTTTACTGACACATAAGCAAATTATTTCCTTGAGGTTATGGTTAGGTGCACTGAGTTTAGGTTCGTTCCTTGTCATTAGATTCTTTTGTGTCCACATTATTAACTCCCCAAGTCTTTACAAATAAACCTAAACTGCAAAATTGAAAAACAAACATAAAAAAAAGCCTGACATCAAACGCTAAGCTAAAATAAGAGAGCAACCACATATGGTCAGGTAGGGTGTACTTACAAACCCAATTCCAAAAACGTAGGGATGTTGTGAGAACTTAAATAAAAACAGAATTCAATGATTTGCAAATCCTTTTCAGACAATATTCAATTGAATACAATACAAAGACAAGATATTTAAAGGTCCCATGGCATGAAATTTTCACTTTCTGAGTTTTTTTAATGTTAAAATGAGTTCCTCTGACCTTCTTAAGTCACCCCAGTGGCTAGAAATTTCATAATGTGTAAACCAAACTATGCCCAACATTTGTCAACATTTGAGAATGGCGCGTCAAAATGGCGCGTTGATAGGCTCTTCCCTTTACTACGTCAGCAAGGGAGATGATCCCCCCCCCCGGATTCCCACCCACTGTATGGATTTCCCGCCCAGCTCAAAAGTTGCCACCAAACATGGAAATTGCGCTGTACATGGATGTGACAACACAGAAGGGAGTCTGTTTTTACTGCCGACGGGAGAGCCCCTGAAGACGCAGTGGCTTAATTTTATTTACTCCAATAATACGCCGTCGAGTCTACCTAAGACGGTGTATGTTTGTCGGAAGCATTTTCCTGAGGAATGTTTCCACAACTTGGGGCAGTACAGGGCAGGTTTTGCACATCAACTGTCACTGAAGCCTGGGTCCGTACCAAGCATCCCTGCCGCATCAGCCACAAACACCGAACAAGTAAGTGTATAACTGTTAAGTCGTTTTGCCATGTTTTAAAATCGGTGCCACGTTAGCCTTGCAATGGCTACATTAGCTGTGCAGCTAACCGCTTCCTGCAGTTAGCCAGGTACTCTGCGCTACAAAACCAAAAAGCATGCAGCATGCTCTGTTATAATAGCCAATCAAAACAGTTTTTACAAAGACACCCACATTCTTTTTTTAAGTCACTCGTTCATTTTATTTGTTTGTTTGTTCAGTAAAAACCCAAACATTTGTTGAATTTATTTTATTTCCTCGCGTTGCACCTTAATGACGTCAGCGCGCGATATTTTTCCCTTCGCGGTTTGTTCCTTCTCTCTCGCCATAGTAAGACATCCACATCCGCTTGTTCTGACCCACTGGAGGGAGCGTCACAGTGCTGTTAGCCAATCAGAGGTAACACGTTTACATGTCATGAATATTAATGATAAGAGCTGAAATCCTGTCGCTCTCCCGCCACCCGCTCCTCCACCAAACTAGAACAGCCTGAAACAGGAGAACCACAGCATTTTTTTCACCAAAACCGGCTCACAGGGCATTCATTCATACTAGAGACCACCGCACAATTAATGAAAAAAACGATACCATGGGACCTTTAATATTCAAGCTGATAAACTTTATTATTTTTTTAAAAATATATATACACTCATTCTGAATTTGATGCCTGCAACACATTCCAAAAAAGTTAGGACAGGAGCATGTTTATCACTCTGTTACATCACCTTTCTTTTGAACACTCCATACTGTAAGTGTGGTAGGACGAAGCACAATGGAGGTGAGAACGGGGGCGTGGCATTAATTTAGCCATCAGTGCAGTTGGCCTTTTTAAGGCACAGGTGTCGTGATTGCAGCTCATGTTTGTGTGGAGACGGGTAGGCTGGCTGTGTTTGTCCGGGTATGCTGGATGTTCGTCAAGGGCTCCTACGCTTGAAAGTGGACCTTGAGATTCGGGGTTAATATTTTCGAGTTCGAGGCTGTGTTGTGTGGGACGACTGTAGTGCTTCCTGGTCGTAAGCTCAAAACGCACCGCCACAGGTTTGCTGTTTGAACATTTTGCCTCGTCTCTTTTAGGTAGGTACTTTGCTCTCACCATTTCGGAGTTTAACTATGTTTCTAATTACAGAAACTTGTTGGCTGCTGCTTTGCTGCTTCACTGTTGCCGCTTTGCGGTTTCGATTCGGCTTGCTACATATGCTGCATGCGGTTGCTGTTTTCTACTGCCATCTTCTGCTACTCGGCTTAATGTTTCTAAACTACCTTTTCGGGTCTTAATCTAAGGCCGCTGCTCTCCACTTTTCCTGTGGGCCATTGTATGGCGGCGTGGTATGTTTGGTGTCTACGTTGTGCGTGCGTGGTGACGTGTCTCCTACTTGCGTGAGGATGAGGGTGAATGGTGTCGTCTGTGTCTTGCATTAACTGTGCTGTGCTTGAGTGTTGGTTTGTTTGTCTGTGTGCCTGTTTGTTTGTTCTGTGTTTGTTTGTATTGCGTTGTCCGATAAGTCCATTTTGATTTTCGATAATTTGTGGCTTTTTATTTATTTATTTATTTTTTTTTTTTGATATTGCACTGTAATCTCTCAGTACTGGCTTGGGTAATTACATCCAAGTTTATTAGGCAAGTGTACTGGCTTACATGCATATCTTGTTTTTTGTTGGCTGTGGGTTATTTTCATTTGGGTGTCTCTTGTAACAGGTTTTACTGAGTGTGCATTTATTATTTGGGTTTGTATTTTTATTTGGCTTTTGCTGTAGAGTGCTGTGATTATTTGTTTGGTTTGTGGAGTTAAGGGGACTGAGCCTATGTCACATTGCTACACTTCTGCCTCTTGAGGCCCAATTCATACAAGTTATACTGGAGCTACAGTTGCATGTTTTCAATATATTTTTATATTGAAATGAATTCTTAAAGTGTTGCATTTGAGGAATCATGCGTCTGCTACATTCATTTAGTTGAATGGCCTGCTCTGTGGAGGAACACTACAGATTAATTTAAGGGTGATTCACTTGGACTGAAGTAGCTTCAGTTAGGGGCTAAATTCTAGTCATTTGGGTCGGTCTCATAAGCATTTAGGAACTGAGGACGCTAATTGTTGAAGTGTTAAATGTGAAATTCTTTCCCATTCTTGCTTGATATATGACTTTAGTTGCTAAACAGTCATGGATTGCTACTGTATTTTGCACTTAATAATGTGCCACACATTTTCAGTTGGAAGCAGGCAGGCCAGTTTAGCCCCTACACTCTTTTACTATAAAGCCACGCTGTTGTACCATGTGCAGAATTGCTGGGTTTCAAGTGATGTCACATCTGCCTCATTAGTCTTTCAAAACTTTAGCTGGTGGTCTACCAAAGCTCAGTTGACAGTGTTTGTACGGAGAAGGTGCATTGCTCACATGAAAAATGCCTGATGCTTGTGGTGTTTTAGGTTGTTCAAATCGATCAGACCGTGAAACTGAAAAGTTTCTTCAGGGTTCCCCATGAACTAATAAAAAAGGATGAACAAAGACAGGATTTCACAAAAAGGCTTTCACCTTTGAGAAAGGTGGCTTTTGAACCTCTTGGTGAAATCGAAGGGATTCGAGTTGAAGCATTCTCAAGTTTGCAGTGATCACTTGGTGAAAGGTTTGTATTTCCCTCTCAGCTCTGTCCTTAGTGTTTTCCAAGTATGGGTACTGTGATGAATTTGTGTTTGAGCATGGAGAAGGCTTTCTCTGCTTCCTCCCCCCACTTGAATGAGCTCTTGATTGAGGTCAATGCCATGATGTGAAAATAATGTGAAACGCAACACATACACCTCAGGACTGTGCACCTTACACACAACACATACACCTCAAGTCCGTGCACCTTACCTTACCTTGCAATACTTCATAAGGTGTAATATCTTATCTTATGTGACTCTCTCGTGCAATAATTTATAATGTGACTGTCTCTGTGAAATACTTCATATGTGCAATACCTCACTCCATAATATGTAACACAACACATACACCTCAGACTGTGCACCTTACCCCCCCCCCTTTTTCCCCCTTCCTCTCTCTCTTTCTCTACACGCTGTTTGCACTGTTACTGGAGATGCTTTAATCTCATTGTACATGTGTATAGTACATGTATAGTGACAATAAAGGCACTCTATTCTATTCTATGAGAGGTCCGGCCACCGTGCTGAAGTCGCGGATGAAGCACCTGTAGAAATTAGCAAACTCCAGGGAACACTGGAGCTCCCGCCATGAAGATAGGGTGGGCCAGTCAGTGACTGCCTCAAGCTTGAGGGGTTCCATCTGGATCCTCGCTGGGGAGATGATGAACCCCAGAAACGAGGCGGAGCTCTGGTGGAACTCATTTTTTTCTGCCTTGACAAACAGCTTATTCTCTAACTGTGCTGGAGGACCTGCTGGATGTGACTCTGATATTCCTCCAGGGAGTGGGAGAAGATCAGAATGTCATCCAGGTACACGAAAATGAAGATGTTGAGATAGTCCCTTAAGATGTCGTTCATGAGTGCCTGGAAGACTGTGGGAGCATTGATCAGGCCAAAGGGGACTACAAGGTACTCATAGTGACCCGTGGCGGTGTTAAAGGCCGTCTTCCACTCGTTTCCCTCCCTGATCTTGATGAGATGGTAGGTGTAATGTAGATCCAGCTTGGTAAATACCTTGGCTCCCTGGAGTAGTTCAAAGGCTGTGGTCATGAGCAGTAGTGGGTAGCGGTTCTTGACCATGATGGCATTGAGACCTTGATAATCAATGCAGGGGCAGAGCGACTTGTCTTTTTTCTCCACGAAGAAGAATCCCACCCTTGCTCTGGAGGAGGAAGGGTGGATGATCCCAGCTGCCAAGGACTCGGAAATGTACTTCTCCATGGCTTGCCTTTCGATGGGAGAGAGAGAGTAGAGTCGTCCTTTGGGTGGTGCTGTCCCGGGCAGGAGGTTGATTCCATAGTTATGGGGTCTGTGAGGATGGAGGGACACTGCTTGGGTCTTACTGAAGACAAGCTTTAGATCCAGGTATTCTGGAGGCATGTGAGAGAGGTCGGGAAACTCGCTGGCTGAAGGCTGTGGTGGCTTGGCGGGAGGCAGAGCGGAGTGCAGGCAGGAAGCTAGGCAGGACTGCCTCCAGCCTAAGATGGTGTTGTCAGCCCAGTTTAGGTGGGGGTTGTGCTACATTAACCAAGGTAATCCTAGAACGAGGGGTACATGGGGGTCATTCATGATGTGAAGTTGGATGGTTTCAGAATGATTACCGGAAATCCTCAGGGTGAGTGGGGTGGTGAGGTGGGTGATGGTGGTCAAGCCGGTGCCATTGAGTGTCAGGATGGTAAGAGGAACATCAAGAGCAAGTAATGGGATTCCCAGACTCTTGGCAGAGCAGATCAGGTTCCTGTCCACCCCGAGTTGACAAGGGCCTGGAGGTGGTGATGCTGGTTGTCAAGGATGATGATGATGACAGGGAGTAACAGTCAATCAGCGGAGGGCTGGTTTTGAGTGTTGCCCACCAAGGCCCCTCGATTCACTGGTGAGCTCGTCCTTTTAATGGGCAGGCTCGGCAGATGTGTCCCAGCTGACCATAGTAGAAGCAGGCCCTTGTGCTCCGCCAGTGCTGTCGTTCTTCAGCTGACACCTGAACCTGGTCTACCTGCATGGGTTCGACGGACGAGGCGGGAAATGGAGAGGAGGTGAAGCTGGGGCGAGTCTTCTCTCTCCTCCGTTGCTGGATACGGGTGTCGATATAGTTGGTGAGGTCCATGAGGCTGGAGAGATCTGACGGCAGTTCCCACAATACCAGTTTGTCCTTAATGGTGTTGGACAAGCCGTGCAGGAACGTGTCGACCTGGGCGCTCTTGTTCCAATCGCATGATGCCGCCAATGTCCGGAACTCGATGATGTAGTCTGAGGTAGACCGGGACCCCTGCCGCAGCTCCATGAGTTCTCTAGCCACCTCCCAGCCGGACAGAGAACAGTCGAAAGTTAGCTTCATATCCTTGGAGAAATCTTTGAAGTTGGAGCAGAAATGTGCATCAGTGTCCCAGAGTGCTGTTACCCACTCCCTGGCCTTGCCAGTGAGGAGTGTGATGGTATATGCTACCTGGGAGCATTCTGTAGGGAAGGCCAGAGGTTGCAGCTCTAGGATTAATGAGCATTGAGACAAGAATGATCTGCAAGTACCTGGTTCTCCATTGTAGGGTTGAGGTCCGGGGAGTCTTGGCTCGCGGAGAAAGGCGGTGGCAGGAGCTGGAGTCAGAGACAGCTGGGCAGGGGTAGGCACGGCTTGATAATGCTGCATCTGCGTGGTGAGGAGGTTGAGTGAGTCGGACAGGGTGGCGAGGGTCTGATTGACTTGTCGTAGGTCTTGTTGATGGGTCCCAAGGAGAGTCCCTTGTTGTTGGACGGCCATTCTCAGATGGGCGAATTCTGCTGGATCCATGTTGGCCAGAACATACTGTTAGGGTTGCTGGGGGTGTGGTGAATTAGGACTCAAAAGCAGAACACACACACAGACAGTAATCCAAGAAACATAGTAGGTTTAATCCAGAAAGAGGCATGGCAAAAATATAAACAAACTTGATTAAGAAAACAATAACAGAAATAGTCCAGGTATAAAAAAAAATGTGAAACTTGACTTGGAAAAACGAGGCAGGCAAAGACATGAAGAAACACTTGGAGGAAAAAACAAACTCTCGAGGTAAAAAAATGGCTAGAGTACAGTTCTGGCACTGTCTGTGGCTGAGAACGGCATTTAAAAAGGCGGTGGTGGTAATCAGGAAGTGAATGCAGGTGAGTGCTCACTGAACGGGGAAGCAGGCAGGATGGAATTCCCGTCCTGGATCCGGATCGGAGCTGATGTGGAAGATCCGCAAACTCAGGAGTGGATGTCCGGGGTGGAGCGTGACAACTTGAGCACAGAGGACACTAAAATCAGCAATAAATTAATGATTATAGATAACTATATACATTACTGGTTTAAAACCTTTTGTGTATCATGCCCACTGTTTATTTAATGTTTTTTTTTTTTTTTTGGGGGGGGGGGGGGTGTCAGGCCAAATTTTCAGAAACCTTGGCATTTCTGTAGCACTACAGCATTGCCCTTTGCTTCAGTTTGCATCTTATGATTCAGTTTAAAAGTGCATATCTACAAAAAAAATGCTGCCCAAATCCCATAATGCAGCATGATTACAGGTTCACTTCATGAAGCTGATGTAGGGTCAAATGTCTTTCTCACTGCATTTGAACCATGCAACAGTTTACTTGGAAACAGCTCAGCGTTCGTGTTTTTGGGCCGGTTGTTTTAGTGATTGTCGTGGTCACATTGTGATTGGTGTGTTCTCACCTGCCTGAAGGACCTCACAGAGGAGGAAACACACCAGGGTTTGAATCAAATGGACTAAACACTGCATTTGTGAATGTACCCTGTTATTAGGCTGAGTGTGTATTCAGAGTATCATTTCGCTAAAGTCAGTGGGGAAAATATCTCACAGTGATAGTAATAGACGTGTGTGTGTGTGTGTGTGTCTAAGGATTGTAACAGACAGTCATACTGTCTCTCTGAATTTATCATTAGACCCCCTGTATGAAAGGCTGATTGTATGGAATGTGGATGATTAATGCTAGGCGACATCACTAAAGCAGAGGATGAGCAGACAGTGACTAAAGCATGGGCCCCAGCTAACCTTCACACATACAAACATGGTCTTGAAGTCTCTTTCACACACACTGGTCCAGTTCATATCATCCTTGCTGGAATTCAAATGTTAATGCTGAATTCCTGCCATTCCAGGTTTCCTGAAGGAGGAATAAATGAGTCATAGATGATACGGTACATCTCACACCTCCAAACATCAACACAACTCCAGGTCTCATTCTGTAAAGAGCAGATTGTTGAGTTAGTTAAGATCAGATCAATAACACCCAAAGCGTTTGATTACTGCTGCTGTGGGTTTAAATCGAAAACATCACCCAGATGACACTGAGGATGTGTATGGTCAAACTTGGGCCAGTCCTGGAGACATCCACATGGACATCTGGATCAGATTGGAGTCGGATGGTGTGAATCTGATGGTGCAGTTCAGCTTGAATGGCAGAGAAAAAGGACCTCTTGTTGCTAAAGATGGTCACATCTGCTTTGGAAATCTCATGAATTCACTTGTTCAGTGAGGTCTGATCAAAAGGTTCTGACTTCTATTTCCTGTGAAAGAAAGCAATATGGAGGAAGCGATGTTTGCTCAAGTGTGTAATCTTCCAGGAATCAGCAATTCCTCCAAACTTTATCCAACTGCCAGGGCCGTGCAAAGACCTTTGGAGGGGCAGGGGCTCAACATTCAAAAAAGGGCACTTGGAACAAATTTTTCACACAAGTTAACTTTATTCAAAACTAAATTTCAATTGCAACTGAACATTCTGTGTGTCTTGATAGAATATGTTGTGGACGTCGTCATTCAGCCTTAAGTTTTCGAAGCTGCTAGAATATGTTATTAACGCCGTCGTTCAAACTAAAGTTTCCGAATCTGCCACGTTAATGAAATGGATGGAGCAAACGGTTTAAATATAGCCTAGGCGGCTTCATTAAATGATAAACAACCCTACGCATTTACTGTTGTGTTCTAAGCTGCACAATATTGCATGTTCAGATAAGAAATGAAAGGAGACTTTCAGTGTGACCTTACCATGCTGTTCCTCGCACTGTCTCCCACTGTCAACCGCCTGCATGCGCTTTCTGCACGGAGGCTCACTGAATGCATGAAAAACATTATTTTATAAATCTATAATTTCATATATTATTGTCAAATTGTAGAGAATATTGATGTTGGAGCTAACTTATCTTTTACAAATATAAAACAACAACAGCAACAACAACAAAACAGTCCCTATGAAAAGGGCACTTTGGACAGCAAACAGAAAAGGGGCAGGGGCTAGAGCACCTGTAGCACTGGTTCATTGCACGTGGGTGCCAACTGCTGAGGAACATGGATGTCTCTTCTTTGTCTTTTAAGACAGTTCCTTTCTCTTACCCCTTTTTGACCAACAAGGAATGGGTTCTTGAACTGGTTCTGTTCAGGATTCTTGAAACTTAGTGCCAGCTAGTGAACCAGCCCATGTTTCCACCAGTTTTGAGTGGAACCATTGTAATCAAGGATTCATCATGAATGGAAGATGTTGCATGATGCACAATGGAAGTAAACAGTAGTAGGAAGAAGATCGCGGTGTGCATTGATTACCTCCAAGCTTTTGTTCTGTTGTTGCAGGTATTTGTTTTGGCTCCATTTTTTCTGAAGATGTATCCTCTTCTGTAGCGTTCTCCAGTGCTGCCCACCACAGGGTCATAACAACATGCCCACTGATGTCGTCACTGTTCGTGCTGGATAAAAAACAGCAATATTTTGGTTCCAATTGGAAACCAACTTTTCAGGTTACAAACCAATTTATTTTTGGTCAAAATGCTCTGAATGGTTCGAAATTTGTTGCACAAACAAGAACAGAACCAGTTGGTCAAAAAGTGCTATTATTGTCTTTAAAGAAGAGCAGTGTGCACCGAGTTGTGTTACAGATGATAATTGGAAAAGTGTAAGACTTTTCACTTGTTTCCAGCATGCTGAGAATCAAATCAAAGATGTGTTATCAGATCGACCATCGACATCACTGGATTCACGGTTAACCAACTGCATAAAAATCAAATGGAGCTGAAAGGAAAGACAGATATGAAGGCAGAACAGCAGGAGAATTCTAGTTTTCCTTCTAAATGTAGCAAGAACATAGAAAGAAATGCATCAAGATAGTCATACCTAGAGGGATGGCACTTCAGCAAGAATGGTCACCTCACAGCAAGAAGGTCCGGGTTCGAGCCCCGTGGCTGGCGAGGGCCTTTCTGTGCGGAGTTTGCATGTTCTCCCCGTATCCGCGTGGGTTTCCTCCGGGTGCTCCGGTTTCCCCCACAGTCCAAAGACATGCAGGTTAGGTTAACTGGTGACTCTAAATTGACCGTAGGTGTGAATGTGAGTGTGAATGGTTGTCTGTGTCTATGTGTCAGCCCTGTGATGACCTGGCGACTTGTCCAGGGTGTACCCCGCCTTTCGCCCGTACTCAGCTGGGATAGGCTCCAGCTTGCCCGCAATCCTGCACAGGATATGTGGCTATGGATAATGGATGGATGAATGGATGGATGAATAATAATAATAATAATAATAATAATGACTGTCATGGTCCTGATCTCAGGTTCCTATCTGTGTGGAGTTTCACCTGTTGTCCCATGCATCCATATGGATTTCCTCTGAGCCTTTATAAATTATCATATATCATATATTTACTCATTTATCTGTTTTCATGGTCAAATTTTATCAAGACAGCTGGTTAAAGCATTTCAGATTTGTGCATGAGTTATTTCAAATCGGATTTGATATCTTTAGACATCTGTTTTGATACTTTCTGATTTTCTTTTCTGCATCTTGAGCAGAAATGAAGCATCTTTCATTCCCTCTCATTGTTTCCTAATTTCCCCCCCAATTCTGCCTTCAAAACCAGTGTGAGTCACCGTATTCTCAGTATTCATCAGATTCCACATAACCGTCCCATTGTCCCTCTGTCCTGTGTGTTCAATGCTATTTTTACAAGGCATTAGTGAGCAAATTCCTTTGCAAAACACCAGACATCGTATTCAGAGTTATAAATAGAGCCGCAGTGATTTACAGGGAGAAAATCTCTCAGAACTCATATCCTGTGAAGTATGCCTGTCAAATGAAGTTATATATAAATCTGAGAAAGAATCCAGGAAGTAACTCAGTGTACTTTGGTAATAGTAGGGGATGTAAGTATAATACACACTGTACTGGATACCACTCGCATACTGATCTTGGTGGAAAAGTAGTAAGTCATATGACAAATAAATAAAATACATCTGTAAAAATTTCGAGTACACAGAAGAGCAGGGAGAGTTGAGACAATGGAGACTTGGGATAGACTGTATTCCCATAAATTAATTTCAACCAATCAGTGTTAGATGATGTCAGAAGTTAGAGTTTGACCCCTAGAGTAAGTAACCTACTTCCTTTGGAGCCATGAAGCTGGACAGTGCAGTAAGGTTTGTGCAATTAAATATTTTTGTCAACTAAAATGTGTATTTTCTACTTCGCCTCCACCTCCATTTGATGTAATGTCTCATTCTCATTATCTCTAGCCGCTTTATCCTTCTACAGGGTCGCAGGCAAGCTGGAGCCTATCCCAGCTGACTACGGGCGAAAGGCGGGGTACACCCTGGACAAGTCGCCAGGTCATCACAGGGCTGACACATAGACACAGACAACCATTCACACTCACATTCACACCTACGGTCAATTTAGAGTCACCAGTTAACCTAACCTGCATGTCTTTGGACTGTGGGGGAAACCGGAGCACCCGGAGGAAACCCACGCGGACACGGGGAGAACATGCAAACTCCACACAGAAAGGCCCTCGCCGGCCCCGGGGCTCGAACCCAGGACCTTCTTGCTGTGAGGCGACAGCGCTAACCACTACACCACCGTGCCGCCTTGATGTAATGTACGCTGGTGAATTAGGGATATGTTAGGAATTACATTTCCATTGTAGTCTGGAGTTACCAAATAAGGTCTCATCTCATCTCATTATCTGTAGCTGCTTTATCCTGTTCTACAGGGTTGCAGGCAAGCTGGAGCCTATCTCAGCTGAGTACGGGCGAAAGGCGGGGTACACCCTGGACAAGTCGCCAGGTCATCACAGGGCTGACACATAGACACAGACAACCATTCACACTCACATTCACACCTACGCTCAATTTAGAGTCACCAGTTAACCTAACCTGCATGTCTTTGGACTGTGGGGGAAACCGGAGCACCCGGAGGAAACCCACGCGGACACGGGGAGAACATGCAAACTCCGTACAGAAAGGCCCTCGCCGGCCACGGGGCTCGAACCCGGACCTTCTTGCTGTGAGGCGACAGCGCTAACCACTACACCACCAAATATAGTATGATTTATAAAACTTAAATTCTGGAGAAAAAAAGGATTTTTTTTTTCAAAAAAGGCCAGATATGGAGAGTTGGGACAGTTCATAATGTTACAGTTTTTTTTTTCTTGTAGTTTAAAAATATAAAATTATTAAACTTGTTTGTTATAAATGTGGGCGTGTCCCTGCATGAGGATTAAACTTATTTCATTCCTTCTTGAGAATGGAGCTGTTTTGTCTCATCAGGTTTTGGGTAAACTGACTTTTTTTCTATCGCTGTACCAGCATTGTGTATTCATACAGTTCATATACTACAAGTTTGGAAAATAAATAAAAATTAAACGCCGGATTAAGCTAGGTATTTAATTTTTGTTCCATGTCTCTCACTATGTCCCAAGTCTCCCAGCATAATGTCCCGTGTCTCCCCTCAATGTCTCATGTCTGCCTGTAAAAAATAATAACAGAAAAAGTGAAGCCTGAAGGCCAGTATATGTGACAAGCTGAGAAACTAATGTTGTGGTAAGAGGGTACAGTAAATACTCTCTAATGTATTATGAAGGTGATGCGAACTGCAAAGAATTTCACACAATCTGTACAGTGTGTAGTGCAGAGTTTTTATTATTTTTTATCATGGTTCAAATTTTATTTATATATACTAGTGCATCTCAAAAAATTAGAATATTGTGAAAAAGTTCAATATTTTCCATCAGTTATTTAAGAAAGTGAAAATGTTAAATATTATAGACTCATTACACATAAACTAAAATGTTTCAAGCATTTTTCTATTTTAATTTTAATCAGTATGGCATACAGTACAAAAAAAACCCATCTCAAATTATTAGAATATTTCATTTCGAGTTTGAGTAGGACAGTATGAACACAGTGTATCTCTCGGTCTAGTTCAGTCCACACAACCACAATCATGGGAAGACTGCTGACTTGACTGTTGTCCAGAAGATGATCACTGATGCCCTCCACAAGGAGGGTAAGCCACAAAAGGTCATTGCTGAAAAGGGTGGCTGGAAAAGGTGCACAAGCAACAGGGATGGCTGCAGTCTTGAGAGGATTGTCAAGAAAAGCTGATTCAAGAACTTGGGAGAGCTTCACAAGGAGTGGACTGAGGCTGGTGTCAGTGTATCAAGACCCATCACGAACAGACAGCTTCAAGAAAGGGAATACAACTTTCGCATTCCTAATATCAAGCTACTCCTGAGCCAGAGACAATGTCAGAAGTGTCTTATGGGCTAAGGAGAGAAAGAAATGGACTGTTGCTCAGTGGTCCAAAGTCCTCTTTTCAGATGAAAGTACATTTTGCATTTAATTTGGAAATCACGGTTCTAGAGTCTGGAGGAAAAGTGGAGAGGCACAGAATCCAAGGTGTTTGAAGCCCAGTGTGAAGTTTCCACAGTCTGTGATGATTTGGGGTGCCATGTCATCTGCTGGTGTTGGTCCACTGTATTTTATCAAGTCCAAAGTCAACATAGCCATCTACCAGGAGATTTTAGAGCACTTCATGCTTCCATCTGCTGACGAGCTTTTTGGAGATGCTGATTTCCTTTTTCAGCAGGACTTGGCACCTACCCACAGTGCCAAAACTACTACCAAATGGTTTGCTGACCATGATATTACTGTGTTTGATTGGCCAGCCAACTTGCCTGACCTGAACCCCATAGAGAATCTATGGGGTATTGTCAAGAGGAAGATGAGAAACACCCAACCCAAAAATACAGATACGCTGAAGGCCACTATCAAAGCAACCTGGGCTTCAATAACACCTCAGCAGTGCCACAGACTGATCACCTCCATGCCACACCGCGTTGATACAGTAATTCATGGTAAAGGAGCCCCAACCAAGTATTGAGTGTATAAATGAATATACTTTTCAGAAGTTGGACATTTCTGTATTGTAAATCCTTTTTTGATTGATCTTAGGGAATATTCTAATAATTTGAGATACTGGATTTCTGATTTTCATGAGCTATAAGCCATAATCATCAAAATTAAAACAAAAAAGGCTTTAAATATTTCACTTTACATGTAATGAATATAGAATATATGAAAGTTTACCTTTTTGAATTAAATTATGAAAAAAATGAACTTTTTCATTGTATTCTAATTTTTTGAGATGCACTAGTGTGTATATATATATATATATATATATATATATATATATATATATATATATATAAAGATTTTCTAGCCACATTCACTGGATATGAGCAATCGTGCACTCTGATTGGCTACTCTATTACAAGGATATCAGCTCATATACCGTGAGTAGAGAAAAACAAAATGGCGGAGCGTGTTACTGAACCAACCGAGGAAAAAATAAAAACTCTACTTGAAACAAAACCCCAAAAATTGTGATTAAGTATTTAAAGCTAGACGGCTTTTCGATTTCATAAAATTGGTGAAATTTAGTTCCGTCTGAAATGTGGTGATTGTGATATCTGTTTATTTCTGTAATATCTCACAAAATATCAGGCCATTCTGTGGCTGGGAAGTTATTTAATTTGAGGGGATTAAAGCAAATAATGTGCATGAAATCGCTCGCTTCGCGCAGTCGAGCAGACAGAGGAAGTCCGTGTGTGTGTGCGCATGCGCAGGTTTACCTTTGAGCGTGCACTGATAGTTCCATCATTCTGTTGCTAAACGAACAGCTGATCACACCGAGGTGCTTGCTGACCGCCCATATTTTATTAGTTTGGTCCTGCGCTTCCTTTCCTTCGTATATAACATAACGTCTTTTCTTCTCACTTTCCGTTACTGTAGTTGGTCTTTCATGTTTCATTCACATACTCACGTCCTCCATTTTTCTCTCCTGTTTCAAATTTGTATCCCACAATTGTTTGCCTTGTGTGAACGGGGAAAGCCCACCACGTGATGCATGACGTAGGATCTTGTATTGGGTCATGGTGAAGCAGGAAAAAATAGCAAAGAATTTAGGGCCATGTGGAGATAAATTCATTCATTGTTCTATTTAAAAAAAAACTAATAAAATTGGAAGTCTGTGATTCGAATTCAGTCGCTTTCGGCCACTAAACAAAAATAATTGGGTGTCGGGGAAAATTCTTTTTATGACCTACACTTGAAAAATCTGAAAGGCAGTTTACTTTTAAAAGAAACACAGATAGCTCAAAGAATATAGTTTTTGTTTTATCTTGTTTGTTTTTCCCCCCAGTATTTCCTGTTCCACACTCCAGTCCAGTGAGTGGCGGGAATGCACTTTTAAGTCGGTTTGCCAACTGCCAAAAAAACCCTAAAGAAGAAGAAGAAGAAACCCCCCCAAAATACGTACAAAAGAAGAAGCAACAAAATAAGGAATAAAAGTATTTGATGGTAAGAACACATTTTTTTTATTTTTCAAGAATTATTAATATAGCATTTTTCAAGAATTGTTCCTGTCATTTCCCCAGTTTATTTACATTCTAAGCAGAAATGATTTTGTAGGACGTTTGTATAAAGTATTTATTTATTGAATTTGCAAAAAAATAGAAATAAAAATGCTCTGTTTCTCAAAATCCAGTGAATGTGGAGAGAATAAAACAGCTATTCCACTCAATCTCATTGTACATGACTTATAGACAACTCGGTGCGACATGCCTTGCCAGCTATCAGGTCATGTACGACTCGATTTCCTGGAATAACTGTTTATATATACCGGTATATGAGTGATTCCACGCTTATGGGTACTGAAATGGGGACATGAACTTATTTTTAAAAATTCACCTAAAACCATTTATTTTTTTACCATCAGGTCACAAAACATGTAATCTTTAATGAATGATATGTTAAAAGATAACTTTAATTTTCTGAGATGTAATAAAAACATATTTATATGCCAAAGTCAGAACGTAACAGAAGTGTTGTGGACATATATATTCTCAATTTTAACAATGTAGAATTACTTTTTGAAACATAGGAAGGTGATGTTTTAGCAAATATAATTAATAAACATGTGTAGTAGAATAAACATACACATTCTTTCAATAAGATTAACATGGTATATAGCTAGATTGTAATTAATTTGTAACAGACGCGAGATGGACAATCGTAACAGAAGTAATGTAACAGACATCATTTTGGAACTCATAGGCTTGACTTTGGCATATAAATATGTTTTTATTACATCTCAGAAAATTAAAGTTATCTTTTAACATATCATTCATTAAAGATTACATGTTTTGTGACCTGATGGTAAAAAAAGAAATGGTTTTAGGTGAATTTTTAAAAATAAGTTCATGTCCCCATTTCAGTACCCATAAGCGTGGAATCACTCATATATATATATATATATATATATATATATATATATATATATATATATATATATATATATGTACAACCCCGATTCCAAAAAAGTTGGGACAAAGTACAAATTGTAAATAAAAACGGAATGCAATGATGTGGAAGTTTCAAAATTCCATATTTTATTCAGAATAGAACATAGATGACATATCAAATGTTTAAACTGAGAAAATGTATCATTTAAAGAGAAATTATGTCATTTTAAATTTCATGACAACAACACATCTCAAAAAAGTTGGGACAAGGCCATGTTTCCCACTGTGAGACATCCCCTTTTCTCTTTACAACAGTCTGTAAACGTCTGGGGACTGAGGAGACAAGTTGCTCAAGTTTAGGGATAGGAATGTTAACCCATTCTTGTCTAATGTAGGATTCTAGTTGCTCAACTGTCTTAGGTCTTTTTTGTCGTATCTTCTGTTTTATGATGCACCGAATGTTTTCTATGGGTGAAAGATCTGGACTGCAGGCTGGCCAGTTCAGTACCCGGACCCTTCTTCTACGCAGCCATGATGCTGTAATTGATGCAGTATGTGGTTTGGCATTGTCATGTTGGAAAATGCAAGGTCTTCCCTGAAAGAGACGTCGTCTGGATGGGAGCATATGTTGCTCTAGAACCTGGATATACCTTTCAGCATTGATGGTGTCTTTCCAGATGTGTAAGCTGCCCATGCCACATGCAGTAATGCAACCCCATACCATCAGAGATGCAGGCTTCTGAACTGAGCGCTGATAACAACTTGGGTCGTCCTTCTCCTCTTTAGTCCGAATGACATGGCGTCCCTGATTTCCATAAAGAACTTCAAATTTTGATTCGTCTGACCACAGAACAGTTTTCCACTTTGCCACAGTCCATTTTAAATGAGCCTTGGCCCAGAGAAGACGTCTGCGCTTCTGGATCATGTTTAGATACGGCTTCTTCTTTGAACTATAGAGTTTTAGCTGGCAACGGCGGACGGCACGGTGAATTGTGTTCACAGATAATGTTCTCTGGAAATATTCCTGAGCCCATTTTGTGATTTCCAATACAGAAGCATGCCTGTATGTGATGCAGTGCCGTCTAAGGGCCCGAAGATCACGGGCACCCAGTATGGTTTTCCGGCCTTGACCCTTACGCACAGAGATTCTTCCAGATTCTCTGAATCTTTTGATGATATTATGCACTGTAGATGATGATATGTTCAAACTCTTTGCAATTTTACACTGTCGAACTCCTTTCTGATATTGCTCCACTATTTGTCGGCGCAGAATTAGGGGGATTGGTGATCCTCTTCCCATCTTTACTTCTGAGAGCCGCTGCCACTCCAAGATGCTCTTTTTATACCCAGTCATGTTAATGACCTATTGCCAATTGACCTAATGAGTTGCAATTTGGTCCTCCAGCTGTTCCTTTTTTGTACCTTGAACTTTTCCAGCCTCTTATTGCCCCTGTCCCAACTTTTTTGAGATGTGTTGCTGTCATGAAATTTCAAATGAGCCAATATTTGGCATGAAATTTCAAAATGTCTCACTTTCGACATTTGATATGTTGTCTATGTTCTATTGTGAATACAATATCAGTTTTTGAGATTTGTAAATTATTGCATTCTGTTTTTATTTACAATTTGTACTTTGTCCCAACTTTTTTGGAATCGGGGTTGTACCGTATATATGTATATGTGTGTGTGTGTGATACTAGTGCCTCTTTAGAGATGGAGATGATGATCAAGGCTTTTCTCGTTCCAGATCAAATCTTCTTTTTATCCCAGTAAAATAAAATGTGTCAAACATGTCTCAGATCACTTCTGCATATTTCTTACTTTTATTAAAATCCTAGAGTATTTAACACAAATCCTCTTCTTGAAGTTTATCTCAATAATTTCTAGAAATATTTAACTGGCTGTTTATTATTTATCATCCAGCCCATCACACTCCACTCCACAGATCCTGGCTGGAGTTTCCTGCATGCAGACGCCCTGATTCACGAAAACACAGTCTGATGATTAAACTCACCTGAGTCTGCTTCCAAACACCAGTTAAAGCTGTCGGAGATGCAGAGTATTTGTTTCTTTCTTTCTTTTGTCTAAACATGAATTTTATCCAAATCCATGTCTTTAAATGGACCTGAAACAGTCATGTTTTGTGATTTTCCAGTGACATTTCTAGTTAGTTATGTTTAGCTGCTAATTCAGAATCAGCCATTAATTATGTCGTCATCATTACTGTGTCTCTGAAATTGCTGAAATTTGCTTTTAGAACTTTTTAATGGCTTTTTATTGCAATGCATTCTGACATTAAGGGAGCCAATTAGCATTTTATGTCACCACATGCAGATTAAATGCTTGCAGAAAGACCCTGCGATAAAATTTCAAAAAGAAATATCAATTTCATTAAAATTTTAATGTCTTTTGATTGTTTTCCCCCATTTAGATTATTTATTTACTCATTGCTGTTTCCTCAATTTTACATATTTCCTCGTGGCTGCTTTGAATATTTAATTTGCAAAATAATTGGAATGCTCATCACCACAAACCACTGGTTCTGTTTTGAGGTGGACATGAGATGATTTGAAGGTCACGTTGTTATTTCTGTGCTTTTTTTTTTTTAAATACATGAATCTGGAGAAATAAATATTTCATGGTGATTTTTTTGGTCGACACATTTTTCAGACCTATTAAAAAAAAAGAAAAGGCTTTGCCTTCATAGACCAGTACAGCTATGGAAAAAAAAAATCAACATTAAACTTGGTCTCTTAATTTCATCCATAGCGTATATCCACAGAGAAACGGTCATTTTATGTGTGAGGCAGAGCTTCGTCCCATATAGCTTCTGATCAAAGCAAAATAGCCAAATACATGAATTAGCACCAGACATCATTTCCTGATTAAACTTTGATGTCACAGTTCAAAGCACACACTAATGTGATTTAACAGACAACCGACTTCACGGCATCGACTCCCATAGCCATTTGTGGGCTGATACTGCACAGAACACCAAACACACACACCATCAAAATGAACTCCTCTTTAAGTTGGAGCATGGTGTGTGTGTGTGTGAAGAAGCCTTTAATATCATTGAAGAAAGAGCATTAATCATTGTAAAGTTGATTCAGGATCTTTGAAGAAGAGAAAAGGAAACAAGTGAATATTCGCTTTTAAAAGTAGACGCCCTTTCAGTTTCATAAAATCAGTGAAATTTAGTTCCCTCTGAAATGTGGTCATTGTGATATAGGTTTATTTTTGTAATATCTTAAAAAAAATATCAGGCCATTCTGTGGCTGGGAAGTTATTTAATTTGAGGGGATTAAAGCAAATAATGTGCATGAAATCGCTCACTTCGCGCAGTCAAGCAGACAGAGGAAGTCCATGTGTGCATGCGCAGGTTTACCTTCTTCTTCTTTTGGGTTTTACGGCAGCTGGCATCCACAGTGTTGCATTACTGCCATCTACAGGTTTCACTTTGAGCGTGCACTGACAGTTCCATCATTCTGTCGCTAAACGAACAGCTGATCACACCGAGGTGCTCGCTGACCGCCGATATTTATTAGTTTGGTCCTGCGTTTCCTTTCCTTTGTATATAACATAACGTCTTTTCTTCTCACTTTCTTTCCGTTACTGTAGTCGGTCTTTCACGTTTCATTCTCACACTCACGTCCTCCATTTTTCTCTCCTGTTTCAAATTTGTATCCCACAATTGTTTGCCTTGCGTGAACGGGTAAAGCCCACCATGTGATGCATGACGTAGGATCTTGTATTGGGTCATGGTGAAGCAGGAAAAAATAGCAGAGAATTTAGGGCCATGTGGAGATAAATTCATTCATTGTTCTATTTAAAAAACGAATAAAATTGGAAGTCTGTGATTCGAATTCAGTAGCTTTCGGTCCACTCAACAAAAATAATTGGGTGTCGGGAAAATTCTTTTTATGACCTACACTTGAAAAATCTGAAAGGCAGTCTACCTGTAAGTTTTAGGTCACACTTTTCCTTGAAAACAAGCAAACAAACAAACAAACAAAAAATCTTAAAGGTTGGAGAGTATTTTAATCTCAAATGTTTAATTTTAAAGTTTGTCAGTTAATTCCTTCTGGTGTAGCTTTATTCTGTAAATCTTACAATCAGATCCAAATAATACTTTAGAACACACACACACACACACACACACACACAAGCCACCATGTTGACATTTTCTGCTTTGTTGTTTTTTTTTTTGCACTGAAGCTGTCAGCCTAATGTCTAACAAGTAAAGAAAATCCATCTCATTCAAATTCCTCAAACTCCACATTGGATTAGGACATAGTTTAACTTCTATTCTACAAAATTATCAATTTAAAAATAGGATTATACACTCACCGGCCACTTTATTAGGAACACTCATCCATCTGCTGTTTGATGCAGGTCTGTAATCCAGGGATCCCAGACGTCCGCTATTTAGCAGAATTCCACTATTTTTCTAGCCAAAGTGGTGGTGTTTTTTTTTTTAAATCTCTTGTATATCCGTTAAAAATGTTTGTTTAAGTAAAATGACCAGCAGAATATGTTCTGATTTGGTTTGCTTGTTTAGCGATGTTTGTTTTTGTCAGCTTCGTTTGTTCTCGTTGACATTCGGGAACACTCGGAAGTTAAATTGATGTAAATACCGCGAGACTATACGCGATAGAAAGAGAAAGCAATATGGCTGCGCCCATTTGCTAGAAAATGTGTTTTAACTCCGTTCGTGCTTTTGTTTCTAATGCGTTGAACTTAATTCAATATGCAGGGCTGTGAAATTTCCGCGGATTCTGTCACGAAAAATATAATCTTCACAAAACGTCTATTTTTCCATTAAATCATTGGGGGGTCTAGTCGGTTTTAATCGCCTTGCACGAGACCGGCGGCTCAATACAGCCGGACTTGCGGAGTTTTATGCCAGCTGAGCGTGGAACACGTCTTGACTGCGACTCGTGCATGACAGAGCTAAAAATAGCTATTGCGTGACCTGGCACCGCGTACGTGAATTTTGTACTTACAGGGTGCAAGATCAGACATAGTTAAGATGCCATCAAAAAGGAAAGCTAAGGAGGTGTTTGAGAGAGATGCAAAGAGGGCTAGAAAAGAACACACAGACAGACTGAAGGAAAAGATGAAAAAGAACAAGTTTGCAAAACTGAAAGAGATGGTGTTAAAGAAAAGAAAATTAAAAGACTTTCATTAGATGCTGTTTGACAGACTATGAACATTTTGTAAATAGCTTTAACAGAGGAATGCAAATACTATAGAACTAATAACTAATAGCCTTACTGAAAGATGAATTGAAAGAAATAGCTGGGAGTGATGCAAAGAGGAATAGAAGGAGCCAGAAGTAAAAGAAAAGATGTGTGCCCTGTGTCTGGTCGGAGTTTTATTGCCCCACTCCTGTGAAGGACGGCCCCATGAGGACAGTTGAGGGTTATACCTGTTAAAACTGTTAATGTTATAGTCAGGCTGTCTGTTGTTGCCCAAATGAGGATGGGTTCCCTTTTGAGTCTGGTTCCTCTCGAGGTTTCTTCCTCATGTCGTCTGAGGGAGTTTTTCCTTGCCACCGTCGCCACAGCCTTGCTCATTGGGGATAGATTAGGGATAAAATTAGCTCATGTTTTAAGTCGTTCAAATTCTGTAAAGCTGCTTTGCGACAATGTTTATTGTTAAAAGTGCTGTACAAATAAACTTGATTGATTGATTGATTGATTAAATAATATATTAGATAAGAAACATTAGTTTTTTTAAAACTTTTGCTCTGTAGACAACTTTTGCTCTTTTCTATGTTAAATCTATGTAAAAAATGTTCTATAGCATCTTTAAATGTTAAAATCTCAACAGCTTCAGGGGGCTTGCAGCCCCCTTGACCCCTGCTGATAGTTTCTTACATTCCTCTATTTTTTTCAATTACTGCTGGGATCCCTGAGTAATCATCCGATCGCTCGGCAGCAGCACGATACATCAAATCACGCAGATACAAATCAAGAGCTTCAGTTAATGTTCACAATGTTCACACATCAGAACGGGAAAAATTGTGATCTCACAGTGAAGTGTGACTTTCTTTCGCTGTGGTATGGGTGTTGGTTTGAGCCCGATGGACTGGTTTGAGTATTTCAGAAGCTGCTGATCTCCTGGGGTTTTCACACACAACAGTTTCTAGAGTTTACACAGAATGGTGCGAAAGCAAAAAACACTGAGTGAGTGAGCGACAGTTCTGTGAGTGGAAACAAACACCTTGTTGATAAGAGAGGGTCAGAGGGAAATGGGCAAATTGGTTTGAGGGTTTGTTTTTTTTTTGCCAGGAAGGATAGCAACTCATATAATCACTCTTTATAACCGTGGTGAGCAGAAAAGCATCTCAGCAGAAAAGCAACAGCAGAAGAACACATTGGGTTCCACTCTTGCAGACAAGAACAGGGATCTTAGAATCAACAACAAGTTCCTATTAAAGTGGCCGGTGAGTGGATAGTGCTACAGTATCATTTGCTGCAAGTACATGAAGATATTTGTAGACATTTTGGGTGAAACAGACTAGAAATTCTATTACAAGGTCGAAGGATAAGACACCACACATGTTTTTGCGAAATAAGTGACCATCGACCCCAATGAGCCTCTTCATCACTTCAACCTTTCTACTGATCAGTAAATTTACTGAGATAGCAAACTAGTTTGGATAAGTCTGAGTGATACGGTATTTTTACCTCTGTCTGTCCGAAACACTCTTTTTCTCAGCAACCACAAATCACAGCCACTTGGTACTAAACTTCAGCTTGGAGTTCTATACCGTGTTTACCGTTTTCAGGTCTGTCGCACATCGACTTCCTGTTTACTGACTGAACGTATTTACAAAACATATAGGGTGGATTGGGCGGCACGGTGGTGTAGTGGTTAGCGCTGTCGCCTCACAGCAAGAAGGTCCGGGTTCGAGCCCCGTGGCCGGCGAGGGCCTTTCTGTGTGGAGTTTGCATGTTGTCCGCATGGGTTTCCTCCGGGTGCTCCGGTTTCCCCCACAGTCCAAAGACATGCAGGTTAGGTTAACTGGTGACTCTAAATTGAGCGTAGGTGTGAGTGTGAATGGTTGTCTGTGTCTATGTGTCAGCCCTGTGATGACCTGGCGACTTGTCCAGGGTGTACCCCGCCTTTCACCCGTAGTCAGCTGGGATAGGCTCCAGCTCGCCTGCGACCCTGTAGAACAGGATAAAGCGGCTACAGATAATGAGATGAGATAGGGTGGATTTTTGACACTGTTTCAAGAAGCAAAATGCTATTTCAGAATGGCAGTTTCCCAGGATGCTGTTTGAAATCCCTGGGGAGAGACACTGCTCTTTACTTACTTGTTTCAGGGTTCATTATTTGTTGAAGTCAACATTCATAATAAGTGTCCTATTCCTTCGATTGCTTGCATTCTGATATAAGTGAGAGCAGGAGGATACGTAAGTGAGCAGCAGCTCACAGTTGATCTTTTTTTTACAAAAAAATTTCTATTTGCCAATTTTTCTCTAACTAGAACAAAAGTGTTGAGGGCACCTTGTTTGGATGCCCCCTGGACGCCTCCCAAGGGAGGTTTCCTGGGCATGCCCTACCTGGAGGAGACCCCGGGGCAGACCAAGGACACACTGGAGAGATTACATCTCTCGGCTGGCCTGGGAACACCTCGGTATTCCCCCGGAAGAGCTGGTGGAGTTGGCCGGGGAGAAGGAAGTCTGGGCTGCTCTGCTTGGGCTGCTACCCCTGCGACCCAGATCCGGATAAGCGGTAGAAAATGGATGGATGGATGGATGATAATAATAATAATAATAATAATAATTACAAAAAAAAACATTCTGAGGAAATGTCTGTGTGTGTGTGTGTGTGTGTGTGTGTGTGTGTGTGTGTGTATCACTCGTTTATCTCACAGTAAGTCGAGTGAGCGGATGGACAGACAGCTGAGTCGGTTCAGCTTTGTGGTGTGTAGGCGTCTTTGTGCCACACTGGATACTTTATGTCCCGCATCCACAAAAAGTCATGGTCATAAAAAAACTAACCAGTGACTATTCTTCTCATTTCAGTTTTCAAATTCCCCTGAAAACTGGTCTCGTCTTTCTGTTTCGGACTTTAATGGCGAGAGAGTCGGAACAATGGAAATGGAATGTGGTGGATTTCAAAACTGGAAATGTGGAATTCGTCACTATGTCGGGGGGGGGAATCATCCTCGCTACCAATGCCACAAAAACAGCATTTAAATAAATAAATAAATAAATAAATAAATGGTGAACTCTCCTGCCTCGTACCGAGTGTTCCCAGGATTAGACTCTTGATTTGCTGTGACCCTGACCAGGATAAAGCAGCTGCTGAAAATAAATGAATGAATGGCTACATGTTATTTTCATTGCCTTTGTGTGTGTGTGTGTGTGTGTGGTGTTTTAAGCGTGTCTTGCATATCTGTGATATAGTATGCAAATGTGTGGAGTTGTTGCCACCCCCAATTTCTTCCAGCTGACAATTGCAGTTGAACATTATTACTGTAGGGCCCGAGCACCGTCCGGTGCAAAGACCCTATTGTTTTTCGAAGGATTTTTCTGTCGCGTTCGGTTTATTTTGAGGCGTTTCCCATGCATGAAAACTCATGAAATTTGATACACACATCAGTCATTGTAACCGCTTCTCAGCCACAGACGTTTGGCCCCGGGCATGGCCCAGGGACTTTATAGCGCCCCCTAATTGAAACAAAACTCTTTAGAACTTATGGCTAGAATCTTACTCAGAACCCTTAGATCAGTACAAAAATGACATGAATCATGATAGTTGTCCTAGCAACAGACACACACACACACACACACACACACACACACACACACACACACACACACACAATAATAGTGACCTGCCATCATTGTGCATTTTGTTGCAGACATATGAAAACTCTGCATGTACACACACACACACACACACACACACACACTGCAGACACAGGAAAGCTAAGATGACTTAAGATTACAGCGTGAGATAGAGATAAGGACAAAACACGTGTTTAGTTTTGTACATATATAAATGTACATTTTCACACCACGGAAACACACACACACACACACACACACACACACACACACACACACACACACAGCCTTACAGTCTTTGTCTGTCTATCTCTCATCCGTTAAGCAGTCATGGCATTTGCAACATGCACATCACCTTTGAACATTTGATGAATATATGACATGTGACTGGTTTGTTGGGTGGCGGAATGTCCTGGGTTGCGGAACCACACGTGCGAGGGCCCGTTAAGGCCGCTAGTGGCTTTAATTTTAATTTGACTTTTCTGGATCCTGTTTAACCTTTTTTTTTTTCCCTACATGTAACCTATTAAGTTTTCTCGAATTTTATTTTTGTAATATTTATATATTTATACAGCAATATTATAAAATATTGCTGTAGAGTGTTTAACCTTGGAGACTCGTACAATGTTAGTGAGGTTGGGTTTGTGATGAAAAGCCAGATGGAAAACAATGTCATGGAACGCCTGTTCTTGCTTTAGAGAGAACCTCATCAAAATCTCAAAAAAACAAAACAAAAAAACCCATGGGGCAGCACGGTGGTGTAGTGGTTAGCGCTGTCGCCTCACAGCAAGAAGGTCCGGGTTCGAGCCCCGTGGCCGGCGAGGGCCTTTCTGTGCGGAGTTTGCATGTTCTCCCCGTGTCCGCGTGGGTTTCCTCCGGGTGCTCCGGTTTCCCCCACAGTCCAAAGACATGCAGGTTAGGTTAACTGGTGACTCTAAATTGAGCGTAGGTGTGAATGTGAGTGTGAATGGTTGTCTGTGTCTATGTGTCAGCCCTGTGATGACCTGGCGACTTGTCCAGGGTGTACCCCGCCTTTCGCCCGTAGTCAGCTGGGATAGGCTCCAGCTCGCCTGCGACCCTGTAGAAGGATAAAGCGGCTACAGATAATGAGATGAGATGAGAAAAAACCCATAGCAACTAGAACAAATTTGTCGGCATGTCATCATGCAAAAAAAAAAAAAAACTGTGAATTTCACCTGGTTAAACTTGTGTGTGTGTGTGTGTGTGTGTGTGTGTGTAACATCTCACCATTACATTTTGTATTATTATTATTATTATTATTATTATTATTATTTTCAGTGTATCAATTTATCTAGTACTTACAGCACTGTACAAAAGTTTTAGCCACCCTATTTTTTTGTACAAACTTTGTTATAGATTTTTATTTCATGACTTCTACATTATCAATTGTCAGTAAAAAACATTCTAGGTTTCCAAACATTAGTTTTCCGGTGCAAAATTAAATGTTACAGAAAAAAAAAATTGTACATCAGTAAATAAAACAGCATGTTAAACTACATAAAAGACAATTTTAATTTTCAGATGAAAACAGAAACCATAATGAAGGCTGCTGGGTTTTGGTGTAAAATGAAGAAGTGAGTGTGACAGTCAAAGAATCCAGAAGAACTGTGGCTGGTTCTGTAAGATGCTCAGGAAAACCTACAGATCATTTCCACATAAAACTGCACTCACTGGACCTGAGACTAAAGCAAAGAATCGTCTCACACCAAATACTGACTTTGTTTCATTTATTACTGTTAACCGCTCCCCTTTATAGTATTTCTTTAAAAATAAAAACATTTAATTTCATTATTTTTTGAAGGCATCTTTCTCTACAGTTTTTCTTTGCATGTCCTGAAGACTTGGTGATGTGTATATACAGTACTCCCCTTTTATTATTTTGAATATGTTCTGTTCTTAAAGGGATGTTCAGTAAAATACTCATGTACAGTAGTATACCCTCACCGGCCACTTTATTAGGAACTTGTTCTTAGTTCTCAGATCCCTGTTCTCGGCTGCAGGAGTAACAGAGGCTGTTGATTACAAGAGGCTGCTTCTCTAAAAACAAATATTTTATTAAACCACTTTTTTATTCTATTTTAGTATAATCCAGTTGATCAATTTGTGTTCTTATTTATTAACTTATTTTATTGTAGTATAATCTAGTTTATCTGTTAGTGTTATTATTTATTAAAAGTTTTAGTCTATTTTAGTCTAAGCTAGTTCAATTATTAGTGATTTTATTTATTAACTTTAAATTTTTTTTACAGGCTTTATGCACTCATTTACTGACTGATGGATGTGTGAAACACAATTTCGTTTTTATGTGCAGCATAAAAATGACAATAAAGGAAATCTGAGATGCTTTTCTGCTCACCACAGTTGTAAAGAGTGATTATATGAGTTACTATATCTTTCCTGGGAAAAAAACTCAAACCAATCTGTCCATTTTCCACTCACGGGACTGTCGCTCACTCACTCAGTGTTTTTTTGTTTTCCGCACCATTCTGTGTAAACTCTAGAGACTGTTGTGTGTGAAAACCCCAGGAGATCAGCAGTTTCTGAAATACTCAAACCAGTCCATCTGGCTCAAACCAGCACCCATACCACAGTGAAACAGAGTTAAGGCCCGGTCCCACTGGCCGATGGACACAAAACGTATGCAGAAAGGACACAGCGGACGAGCAAAATTTCGGGGGTGGCTCTATCCGTTTTCATCTGCTCCAGAAATGGACAAAATTGGCGAAAACAGAACGGAAAAGAACGGACGTGGGTAGTATATAGTGGGGATGTTAAACACATGTTCATAGGAAGCCTAGCGGATGAAAGCGGATGAAAGCGGATGGAAGTGGATGACAGCTCCGAAGGGGTTACCGGTGATAACTGAGAAGCGGACGCATAGCAGAAAGAGTGGATGCATAGCGGATGAAGGGGATGCATCACGTACGCCTAACGGAAACAAAGGGGATGTTGCGCGGATGTATATCGGATGCAGACTGTTCACTGCGCATGCATGAATTGCGTCTGCTCCGCGGATATAAAGGGATGCAGCACGAACGCCGTCAGCATAAAGCGGAAAGACGTGCTGGTGGCTACATCGATACATCTCTGCTACTAGATGATTTTCTCCCCCTTTTTATACAAAATATCGATTGTCCGCTAGGTGTCCTTCTACATACTCTAGACATACTCCAGACATCCTAAATATACGAGATACATCCCAGATATAAACGCTTTGTCCGTTTTGAATACTTTATATACGAGATGCATACGCTTACATCCTTTCTATTTCCGTGCTACTAACGATGAATAGACGTTTCATGTACCTTATCTTTCCTCCCTCTTTCCGTTTTCAGCTGCAGCGGATGTGAGTTGCGAGGATGCCCAGAGGATGCAGAGAGGATACAGCAGACATTTAACGGATGATAACGGACATAGAACGTTTGTTGCTTGTATATGTCGCGGATTTACATCGTACACGGCGGAAAGTTCATCCGTTCTAAAAGTTTTGTGCAGCTCAAAACTTTTTGCGCGGATGAAATCACAGTGGACGGATGCTCGATGGATAGAGCGTATGAAGCACGTATGCAATGAGTACACAACGGATGCATAGCGTTTTCCAACGGATGGCAAATATTTTTTTACGTTTTACATCCTCTTTGCATCCGTAAGTGCAGTGGGACCGGGCCTTTACACTTTTTGAGATCACAATTTTTCCCGTTCTGATGTTTGAACATTGTGAACATTAACCGAAGCTCTTGATTTGTATCTGCGTGATGTGATGCATCGTGCTGCTGTCGAGGAATCGGCTGATTAGAGACCTGCATCTAACAGCAGGTGGATGTAGGGGTGTACCTAATAAAGTGGCTGGTTTTGCTAAACTGTCATGTGAACATTTCCTGGTAGTTAGAGTTCTTTTTTTTTATATTTTTTGTCTCCTTTTCTTCAAACATTAGTCAGGCTTTGGGGTCACGTGTTTGTTTATTTTGTGATGTGATCAACCCTGAAGCATGTGCTTTCAATAAAAAAAAAAGCACAATCAATAACAGTTGTTTATTATTTTCTTGCTCAGATCCGTCGTGTTTGGTCTGGCCCTTTGAGATTCAGAGCTTGGAGGACACTTATGTGACCTTTTTTGCTTAGACAGGACGTAACGTAAGTTTTGTTATGTCTCCCAGCCTTATACAGTGTGTGTGTGTGTGTGTGTGTGTGTGTGTGTGTGTGTGTATAATTTGCAGTGAGTCCACACCCTTGTTGCAGTGTGTGAGGGAATTTGGCTTTGAAAAATGGCACCGTGGTTAAATGGGCTGTGAAACATAAGCTCTCAGTCAGCACACACACACATCGCTTGGTCTCTCTTTCTCTCTCTCTCAATTCCTTCAGTTATGGACAGGCCATGCAGTAAATCTAACCCGACTTATAAGACATGTTGCAGGGCATGTCTGCCAAATGCATGATATTTTTTTTTCCCCTGCTCAAAAATACTTTCACAAAAAGAAAAGGATTGACTGTTTTGAGACAAACTGTATCAAGGGAAGCATTGGATTTTGTGATCCGTCTCAAAGATGATTGATTGTAATTCTAATTTTTTGATATATGTCTCCAGAAATAGAGTGGGATTGAAAGGTTGATGGATGGCTGGGCTCTTTGGATATGTGGTAGGTTTTGTTGATGCATAAAGAATGGATTACTCTGGCTTTCATCACAAATGATGGATAATGTGACACGTCAGATAAACACAAACCAAGGCATGCTTGAGATTTGATATTTGGGCAGAAGTGGACTTCAGTACACTGAGAACACTCCATTAACATCAGGGAAATGTTTGGCAAAAGTCTGATTTTTGTCTACACAATCTGCAAGATGAGCTTTCTTCTCTATGGTCCAAATGTAACTGTCTTATCTTATTAAACCAGTCACTGGTTTTCTCGATTGTGAAGATCTCTTGTTTTTGTCTCCGTCTCATGGTTTGGATTCTCGAGAGTGGAGTCAGGTGTATAAACAAAAGTGTGCGGGCTCCTATTTCTGGATTATTGGTTTAAGGATAATCTGAATTGTTGAATCAATTTAAAACCATAAATCTGGAATAATCACTGCTCTTGTGAGGCCGGACATGCTCAGAGATGATCTGAGATTGCTGAAGGAGTGTAGTGGCGCGTTTTAGTGTATAAAGTTTGCCAGTTTTCTCTTCCTCTGTGGTTCCTAAACATCAACTGCCAGCTGGAGTGTGTCCTGTTCAGACTTTTTAGACACACTCGATGCTTTGCTGCTCCTCTGTTCGAGCGTCGTTGCTGATGTGGATGTTTTGATTATAAGCAAAAAGCATCACAGTAAATAACCAGTGATGCTGAACACATTGCCTGGGCCAAAGAACAAGGATTAGGTCATCTCCGGCTTTTTCAGAACCGGTGATGTGTGTTTTTGAAGATGTGTGAGAGTTTGTGGGATCACACAAACAGATCGTGCATCGAGAAGAATGGGTTATTTTTATTTTTTGCAACTGGAGGACAGTCATAGATTACGCATTGATGTGTGTTTAGCGTGTGCGTACATCCAGCATAATGTCCATCAATGTACAGCAACGTAATTTGAGGTGTGTGAACTGTGTTTGCCTTTAAGACTTTTGAAGCACAGACCTTCATGACCATCACAACACTGCTCTCAGCCCTGGGTCAACTCTCTTTGCTTCGAACTGATTTGATTAATGAGCTTTCACGGTGTAAAAGCATGTGAAGAAGGGGAAGCATTTAGTGTGATGCAAAGTTGGCAGGAAGTTAGACTCTGCCTCAGATGCTCTGCCCAAAGCTCATGGATCATCCTTCGTAATCTTGAAGGTTGTTCCACATTTCCAATTCTGCATTTCCAACCAACTTTTAAACACAGACACAGTGAAGGTTTCAGAGCTTTAATTTGATCTCTGGACTTAAAAAAAAGGACTAGTAGACTGGTGTACACCTCGGCTCCATACTCAACTTATTTTTGCCTCGGTCTTCCTGATTGGCACGTTGTCAGGTTTGACGTGGTTGGGTCATCATCACTAGATTTAGAAAATATCTCTTGCATGTTTATCCATGCTGAAGTGGAAAAACACAGCTAATGGAGAGAGTAGGCGAGCAAAAGCTTGCTTAATGTGTTTAATGTTTTGGGAGGTTCCCTATAAAGCACTGAGGTCAGGACAGTCTCCAGTGCTTCTCACATATTGTTCATTTGAAGGAAAGACCTCATGACGCTTTGAAAAGCAGATGAGCAGATGTATGGATCTACTTACTGGGCATTTTCTTGGACACACCAACCTTTTTTTGGCCAGTTTATGTTGGCTGTTGGAGGGAGAAATGTACAGCTTTGATGGACCACATGGGTTTTCTCCAGGTTCTCTTGTTTCATTCTACCTTCCCAAAAACATACAAGTAGATTGATTACCTGTCATAAATTGCCCCTAGGTGTAAAGGTGTGTGTCCGGTATTCTGTGATGGACTCGTATCCCATCCATCCAAGGTGTATTCCCACCTTTCAATCAATGTTCTCCAGATAGTCTCCAGATCCACCATGATGAATGAATGAATGAATGAATGAACGAGTGAATATTCCTAAGTAGTAACATTTAAGCTATTTTAAAACCTCTTCAGCTGAGATATTCCTACCAGCACAGCACACAATGCCTTTCAGTTTCCATATCACTCTTGTGCAAAAAGGTCAGCGGTGACCTGTTAATGGTTCATTTCCATTATTGGACAGGTTGGACAAAATGGGCCTCATTTATCAAACTGGATCTACAAAAAAATGGGTATTTATTAAAATCCTGAAAAATTCAGGAAAACCTTCATATCATACTTCTGCAAAATTAACACATGAGAAGATGAACTCATTCATGTAAACCTTGATTTGTAAACCTGATAAACCTTGATGAAAGGCATTGAATTTTATAAATTAGTAAGAGTTATTGTATTTTTTTATACAGTACCAGTCAAAAGTTTGGACACACCTTCTAATTCAATATTTTTTTCTTTATTTTTATTAAAGTGACACTACTCGATGTATTAAAAAGATGTGGAGCTTGAATAACCCCTAGGTACTTGAGTCACATGCTGTATTGCCCGCTGCCTCATGCCTGTGAAGGAGAATGAGCTGGAAAAACACAGCGCGCTACTGTTTACACTTGGGTATGGTAACGGCCGAAGTTTATTCTCATTATATAATGAGTGAGGTCGCAACAAACATGGCGGAACCCACAGCCTCTGACACAGAAATGAGCGCTTGAGAGCCTTCAAGCTCACAGGTGTGTTTAGATTTGGAACATTTCAATTCTAACCTGTATAAAAGTTGACGTTTCTCAAAGTGCAAACTCTTTTCCCACTCACCTGTCCAGTGGCATCTTGGCAAAGTTGGCATCAGATGCCACATTTGTTTTTGCCTTTTTGGCCCTCCATTGGTGGCATGGTCGTGTAGTGGTTAGCACTGTTGCCTCACAGCAAGAAGGTCCGGGTTTGAGCCCCGTGGCCGGCAAGGGCCTTTCTGTATGGAGTTTGCATGTTCTCCCCGTGTCCGCGTGGGTTTCCTCCGGGTGCTCCGGTTTCCCCCACAGTCCAAAGACATGCAGGTTAGGTTAACTGGTGACTCTAAATTGAGCGTAGGTGTGAATGTGAGTGTGAATGGTTGTCTGTGTCTATGTGTCAGCCCTGTGATGATCTGGCGACTTGTCCAGGGTGTACCCCGCCTTTCGCCCGTAGTCAGCTGGGATAGGCTCCAGCTTGCCTGTGACCCTGCACAGGATAAGCGGTTATGGATGATGGATGGATGGACTCTCCATCAGGAAAGCTGGCCAGCGATATTTATTTGATCTGTGTGTCGTGTTTTTCCCCCCTTCTCTTTTCTGGTGTGTTTTGCCACTGACAATGTCAGATACTTCCTTAAATTTGTTTTTTTGTCTCAAATTAGGAGTCTTCATTTGATCTGGGTGATCCGCCATGTTTGCTGTGGCTCCGCGGTCGCGACCTCTGACCCGTGCATGACCTCACGTAACTTTTCTGAACTGGCTGCTGAGCGAGCGGTTTGTAAACAGACTAACATGTGATTAGGATGCCCTGCATTAGGAAATATTAGGGAAGTATTGAAACAAGATGATGCATACCAGCGATGGGGATGGAGATCAGCTCAAACAATTCAGAAAGGGGAGTGGATTAAACAGTTCCTGAACCAGCATATCGACCTGTGTCACTTGAATTAAAATACACTTTTCCGTGTCTTAAATTAATGATGGCTGTTGTTTCTCGTTACTTAGTTGTTTGGTTCTTGATATAATACTGCATGGATTACTGCAGTTGTGGTGTTGAATAGGACTATTCACTGTATTTTTATTATTTACTGTTTACTATTTGATCTCAAACGCATTAATAAGGCAAGAAACTCATCCACTAATTAACTTTTCACGAGGCACACCTGTTAATTGAAACGCATTCCAGGTGACTCCCTCATGAAGCTGGTTAAGATAATGACAATAGTGCACAAAGCATCATCAAGGGAAATGCTGGATACGCTGAAGAATCTAAAATCGTCGTCTTCTTCCGCTTATCCAGGACCGGGTCGCGGAGGCAGCAGTCTAAGCATGGAAGCCCAAACTTCCCTTTCCCCAGACACCTCGGCCAGCTCCTCGGGAAGAACACCGAGGCGTTCCCAGGCCAGCCGAGAGACATAGTCCCTCCAGCGTGTCCTGGGTCTTCCCCGGGGCCTCCTCCCGGGGGCACATGCCTGGAACACCTCCCCAGGGAGGCGTCCAGGAGGCATCCGAAAAAGATGCCCGAGCCACCTCAGCTGGTTCCTCTCGATGTGGAGGAGCAGCGGCTCTACTCCGAGCTCCTCCCGAGTGACTGTGCTTCTCACCCTATCTCTAAGGGAGCGCCCAGCCACCCTGCGAAGGAAACTCATTTCAGCCGCTTGTATCCGCGATCTTGTTCTTTCTGTCATTACCCAAAGCTCATGACCATAGGTGAGAGTCGGAACGTAGATCGACCGGTAAATTGAGAGCTTTGCCTTTTGGCTCAGCTCCTTCTTCACCACGACGGACCGGTAAAGCGACCGCATCACTGCGGAGGCTGCACCGATCCGCCTGTCGATCTCACGCTCCATCCTTCCCTCACTCGTGAACAAGATCCCGAGATACTTAAACTCCTCCACTTGAGGCAGGACTTCTCCACCAACCTGGAGAGGGCAAGCCACCCTTTTCCGGTCGAGAACCATGGCCTCGGACTTGGAGGTGCTGATTCTCATCCCAGCCGCTTCACACTCGACTGCAAACCGCCCCAGTGCATGCTGAAGGTCCTGGTTTGAAGAAGCCAACAGGACAACATCATCCGCAAAAAGCAGAGATGAAATCCTGTGGTTCCCAAACAGGATTCCTTCCGGCCCCTGGCTGCGCCTAGAAATTCTGTCCATAAAAATTATGAACAGAACCGGTGACAAAGGGCAGCCCTGCCGGAGTCCAACATGCACTGGGAACAGGTCTGACTTACTGCCGGCAATGCGAACCAGACTCCTGCTCCGTTCGTACAGGGACCGGACAGCCCTTAGCAAAGAGCCCCGAACCCCATACTCCCGAAGCACCCCCCACAGAATACCACGGGGGACACGGTCGAATGCCTTCTCCAGATCCACAAAGCACATGTGGACTGGTTGGGCAAACTCCCATGAACCCTCGAGCACCCTATGAAGGGTATAGAGCTGGTCCAGTGTTCCGCGACCAGGACGAAAACCGCATTGTTCCTCCTGGATCCGAGGTTCGACTATTGGTCGAATTCTCCTCTGCAGTACCCTGGAGTAAACTTTCCCTGGGAGGCTGAGAAGTGTGATTCCCCTATAATTGGAGCACACTCTCCGGTCCCCTTTCTTAAAAAGAGGGACCACCACCCCAGTCTGCCACTCCAGAGGCACTGTCCCCGACCGCCACGCGATGTTGCAGAGGCGTGTCAACCAAGACAGCCCCACAACATCCAGAGACTTGAGATACTCAGGGCGGATCTCATCCACCCCCGGTGCCTTGCCACCGAGGAGCTTGCAAACCACCTCAGTGACTTCGGCTTGGGTAATGGACGAGTCCACCTCTGAGTCATCAGCCTCAGTCTCCTCAGTGGAAGACATGACGGTGGGATTGAGGAGATCCTCAAAGTATTCCTTCCACCGCCCGACAATGTCCCCAGTCGAGGTCAACAGCTCCCCACCCGCACTGTAAACAGTGTTGGCAGAGTACTGCTTCCCCCTCCTGAGGCGCCGGACGGTTTGCCAGAATTTCTTCGAGGCCGACCGATAGTCCTTCTCCATGGCCTCCCCGAACTCCTCCCAGTTCCGAGTTTTTGCCTCCGCAACTGCCCGAGCTGCAGCACGCCTGGCCTGCCGATACCCGTCGGCTGCCTCAGGAGTCCCGGAGGTCAACATGGCCCGATAGGACTCCTTCTTCAGCTTGACGGCATCCCTTACTTCCGGTGTCCACCACCGGGTTCGGGGATTGCCGCCACGACAGGCACCGGAGACCTTGCGGCCACAGCTCCGAACAGCTGCGTCCACAAAGGAGGTAGAGAACATGGTCCACTCAGACTCAATGTCCCCCGCCTCCCTTGGAAGCTGGGAAAAGCTCTCCCGGAGGTGGGAGTTAAAGACCTCCCCAACAGAGTGCTCGGCCAGACGTTCCCAGCAGACCCTCACCATACGTTTGGGCCTGCCAGGTCTGTCCAGCTTCCTCCTCCGCCAGCGGATCCAACTCACCACCAGGTGGTGATCAGTTGACAACTCAGCCCCTCTCTTCACCCGAGTGTCCAAGACATAGGGTCGGAGATCAGATGACACGACTACAAAGTCGATCATCGACCTCCGACCTAAGGTGTCCTGGTGCCACGTGCACTTATGGACACCCCTATGCTCGAACATGGTGTTCGTTATGGACAAACCGTGACTAGCACAGAAGTCCAATAACAAAACACCACTCGGGTTCAGATCGGGGAGGCCGTTCCTCCCAACCACGCCCCTCCAGGTGTCACTGTCATCGCCCACGTGAGCATTGAAGTCCCCCAGTAGCACAATGGAGTCCCCAGTCTGAGCACCCCTCAGTACCTCTCCCAGGGACTCCAAGAAGGCCGGATACTCTATACTGCTATTTGGCCCGTAGGCACAAACAACAGCAAGAGCCCTCTCCCCAATCCGAAGGCGCAGAGAGGCGACCCTCTCGTTCACTGGGGTAAACTCCAACACATGGCGGCTGAGCTGGGGAGCTATAAGGAAGCCCACACCAGCCCGCCGCCGCTCACCATGGGCGACTCCAGAGAAGTGGAAAGTCCAGCCCCTCTCGAGGAGCTGGGTTCCAGAGCCCAAGCTGTGCGTGGAGGTGAGCCCGACTATCTCTAGCCGGTACCTCTCAACCTCCCGCACAAGCTCAGGCTCCTTCCCCCCCAGCGAAGTGACATTCCATGTCCCAACAGCCAGCCGCTGTGTCCGGGGATCAGGTCGTCGAGGCCCCTGCCTTCGACTGCCACCCAATCCACACTGCACCAAACCCCTACTGCTACCTCTGTGGGTGGTGAACCCACAGGAGGTCGGGCCCACGTCACCTCTTCGGGCTGAGCCCGGCCGGGCCCCATGGGCAAAGGCCCGGCCACCAAGCGCTCGCATACGAGCCCCAACCCCGGGCCTGGCTCCAGGGTGGGGCCCCGGCTGCGTCCTACCGGGCGACGTCACGGTCCTGGATTTTTTCTCCATAGGGTTTTTTTTTTGGTGAACTGCTCTCGGTCTGGCCTGTCACCTAGGACCTGTCTGCCTTGGGAAACCCTAACAGGGGCATAATGCCCCCGACAACATAGCTCCTAGGATCATTCAAGCACACAAACCCCTCCACCACAATAAGGTGGCAGTTCTAGGAGGGGAGAATCTAAAAAAAAAAAAAAAAAGCTGAATCACGGACGGACAGGTCGTTGCTCCACCTTCGACAGTCCACCATTGTGTTCTGAGAGCTTCCAGATTTCTGTGCTTGAGGTCTGGGGCTTCCAGGATGCCATGGCAACCTAACAGCCAACGAGCACACCCTGAGAGAGAATGCTACAGCCATCAGTGCTGAGTTGAGCTTATGTTCTGTTGTAGCACGTGTGTGTATTAACACTTGTCCTCGTTCTGATCCTGAGCCCACTGTTCATGACATGGTGCACAACCTGTGGACAAATTCCTGAAAGAAACCCACCAGCATACTCAAGAAAACTTCAGAATCTAAAATATCAAACATATTTTGTGAAATCTTTATTTTGTTTCCCACATAATTCCACATATCATTTCATAGTTTTGATGTCTTCAGTCTTGTTCTACAATGTAGAAAACAGTCCAAATCCGGAAAAACCTATGAATAAGTAGGGTGTGCCCAAATTTTGACTAGAACTGTATAAATATATATAATTTGGATTCTGTACATATTAAATTATTAGAAAAGGGACAATTACCCCACCCATCACCCTAGCTAATGTTAATCCAAACCCAATTTTCTTCTGCAGAATGTTTATGCTCCAATCATTGGAATCATTTGGTCCAACACTTCAGCAGATGTCATCTTCTCAAAAGCAGTCCTCCACAGGAACACTTACTGTACTCTCTCATACAGAAATACTGTCTCAGTAATTCATTTCCCTCTCGCCCTCCTTCTTCTCTTCTCCTATCTCTTGTTTTCTTCTCTCCTATTATTCTGCAACCTCAGGACGTTCTTTCCTGTAGCTCATGAGATTTAAATAATGTGGCCTTTGAGACTACAGTTAATGCATCTCTTTGATGGTAGTACTTCGTAAATAGACTCAGTGTGGTGAAAGCCAATGCTCTCTTGAGAGAATAACAGATTGCAGAGATGAGACAAAGATATCATTGGGAAGTGCGGTTTGAGGGCTTTTGAAGATGTATTAGACAGCACAAGATGAGAGCAGTTTCAACGGGTGCAGAATTAAAGATGAAGTGGGTGGTATAATTGGTACAGATTGTGAGTGTTGGCATGGTACAGCCATCATTGGGTATAAGAGGGGCGGCATATGGCCTCTTAGTACAAGTTTGGCACTCCTTTTAAGACTGCAGACTCCCCCTGGCATTCCCCTAAAGATATGCAAACGTGAAGGTTACAACAAGAACCACAGGTTTGGCACTGGTACGAGGGCCCTTACCGTGCACCAGACGGATACTTGAGGTTAAGAGGCAACCCAAGATTTAAGAGGTGTATGTCTGCAAAGAGGGAGAATGGAGGAGTGGGTACGATGGATATTTTACATTACATTTGAGGCATTTAGCAGCCACTCTTATCCAGAGCGACGTACAACATACCCAGAGCAGCCTGGAGAGCAGTTGCAGGTTAGATGTCTTGCTCAAGGGCACTTCAGCTATTTCTGCTGGTCCAGGGAATTGAACCGGCGACCTTTTGGTCCCAAAGATGCTTTTCTAACCATTAGACCATGGCTTCTTCTTTAAACCATGTTTTTAAAAAAATGTATTGTTTAGAATAGCATGAGTTAGAAGCACGTTGTTCCCTATTAGGTACTATACCCGAACACAACAGGATCTAGTGCACCATGTTTTTTGTTGGTTTGAAGAAGGAATCCTCAGGGATTTCCCAATCATTTTCTCCCATCAGTATGGTTTTCTCTGACATCATGATCCTGCCATGGATCTTTCTTTCTTTCTTTCTTTTTTTTTCCTGCACTAACTGACAGAACAGCTATTTTTCTGTCTGTGAAACAGAGAACTCACTTGGCAGACCTGCCTGATGACGTCCATGGGTTACTTTGGATCACCCAGAACTTTCCTAAGGCAATGTAGAGGAACACGGAGACTGCCAGATTTCTCATATGTCAACAGGACATCTTCATCACTGATGAATCCCAATTGGTTAGCTGGGAATCTTGGTGTCTCCAGAGTTTTGTGAGGATCTACAGAATGCACATGTGTAAGTCTTCCACAACAAAGCTTTCAATGTTGAAAGTCTAATGTGTGCATTGGGATGCATCAATACCACTTCCCCCTCCCCCCCGACCAAATACGAGATCATGTTTCTTTGCTTCTTTTCAAGACAGGTACTGATACCAACAAGAGCATCTTGCTTAGTATTAATGAATCAGAGGCATCCTGTAGCAAGTTCTGTTGATGTTTCTGTTGTTTAAATCATGGCCTTGAAAATTGCTGTTAGGCTTGTTCTTCATTTCATGCACTACAGTGTCTTGCAAAAGTATTCATCCCCCTTTGTGTTTGTCATGTTTTGTCGCATTAGAAGCTGAAATTAAAATGCATTTTGGGGGGGTTATCACCATTTGATTTACACAACATGCCTACCACTTTAAAGGTGAAAACTGTTTTATTGTGACACAAACAATAATTAAGATGAAAAAACAGAAATCTGGAGTGTGCATAGGTATTCACCCCCCAAAGTAAATACTTTGTAGAGCCATCTTTTGCTACAATTACAGCTGCAAGTCTTTCTATTAGCTTAGCACACCTAGGCACAGGGATTTTTGCCCATTGCTCAAGGCAAAACTGCTCCAACTCCTTCAAGTTAGATGGGTTGTGTTGGTGTTCAGCAATCTTCAAGTTATGCCACAGATTCTCAATAGGATTGAGGTCTGGGCTTTGATTAGACCATTCCAAGACATTTAATTGTTTCTCTTTAAACCACTCCAGTGTAGCTTTATCAGTATGTTTAGGGTCATTGTCCTACTGGAACATGAACCTTCATCCCAGTCTCAAACCTCTGGCCAATTCAAACAGGTTTTCCTCCAGAATTGCCCTGTATTTAGTGCCATCCATCTTTCCTTCAGTCCTGACCAGCTTTCCTCTCCTTTCAGATGAAAAACATCCCCACAGCATGATGCTGCCACCACCATGCTTCTCTGTAGGAATAGTGTTCTCAGGGTGTTGGGTTTGCACCACACATGGCGTTTCCCATGATAGCCAAAAAGATCAATTTTAGTCTCATTTGACAAGAAAATTCTTCTCCCATGTGTTTGGGGAGTCTGCCACATGCTGTTGGGCAAACTTCAAGCATGTTTTCTTTAAGCAATTACTTTTTTTCTGGCCACTCTTCCATAAAGCCCCACTCTGTGGAGTGTACGGCTTAAAGTGGTCCTATGGACAGATTCTCCCATCTCCGCTGTGGATCTTTGCAGCTCCTTCAGTGTTATCTTTGGTGTCTTTGTTGCATCTCTGATTAATGCCCTCCTTGCCCGGTCTGTGAGTTTTGGTGGGCGGGGCCTTCTCTTGTCAGGTTTGTAGTGGTGACATATTCTTTCCATTTTGCTATAATGGATTTAATGGTGCTCTGTGGGATATTCAAAGTTTGGGATATTTTTTTATAATCCAACCCTGATCTATACTTCTCCACAACTTTGTCTCTGACTTGTTTGGAGGCTCCTTGGTTTTCATGTTGCTTGCTTAGTAGTGTTGCAGAGTCAGGGTCCTTCCAGAACAGGCTGATTTATACAGACATCATGTGACACTTTGCACACAGGTGGATCTTAATCAACTGATTATATGACTTATGAAGTGAATTGTTTGGATCAGCTCTTATTTAGAGGTTTCATACAAAAGGGGGTGAATACTTATGCACACTCCAGATTTCTGTTTTTTTCATCTTAATTATTGTTTGTGTCACAATAAAACAACAATTTTTATCTTTAAAGTTGTTGGCATGTTGTGTAAATCAAATGGCCCTAACTCACACACCCCCCCCCCCCCCCAAAAAAAAAAAAAAAAAAAAATCCATTTTAATTCCAGCTTGTAATGCGACAAAACAGGACAAACATCAAGGGGGATCAATACTTTTGCAAGACACTGTAGTTTATTTTAAATGAAGGTGATTCACTATCTACATAAGGTATCTGGACTTGAGTGGGGTTGCAATGGAGAGCAGTGGAACAGCTGTAAGTAAATTACTCTTCATTGTTTTCAGAATGTGTGTCTCCCTAACACTTTCGATTAAAGATAATGTTTAAACACTATGAAAATGTTTTATCTGTTTACGTGTATTGTAAGAAGATGCTGTAGTTATTCTTCTTGAGATTTTCACAGAGCACAGTTTGCAGGCTGTTGTTTTGATTAATGTCATCGTTAATAGTGAAATGTTCAGATCTGTCATTTCGTGTCATCTATTCATTAGCACAACATCATACTACTGTATACTATAATGGCATCACATTTTATGAGAATTTTTGTTTATGAATATGTATATGAACAGATTGGGGATGAGTAAGAAGAGGAATGTATTGCTTTAGGAAATCCATAAAGACATTAAGCAGATTGGTAGTGAAGAGTTTTTAATGATTATCAGGGATATCAAGCAGTTGTAACATATGTTGCTCACTGCAGTATCTTAAAACAATGTTTAATGTAGTGATGTTTTAAAGTACAAGTGCTTGTCATTGGGGTGGTCCCCATAAGACTACATCTTGAGTACTTTTAGGCTACAGTCACACTACAACTTGTGATGCTTTTATGATGGGTTATCGATAAAAATGAGGCATTTGGTGGCGATGCTTCCCCAAGCTTTGGGAAGTATTCCCAAACCCATCTATGAATATTCGCTGCTTAGTTTGCTGATGAAAACATCGCCACCAAATTTCAATGCATGCATTTCATATTTTTTTTTTGGTGACATTTTTGGCCACTCACGAGGTGGAGACACACCAAAGAAACAACTCATGAACCTCGGAGAACATTCACCTTGCATGGCATGATTGGTGTCAATGCTACTGATTTTTCATCGCCAAGTATTCGAAAACCCATCGCGAACTGTAGTGTGATCCTAGCCTTACTTAGACGAACATAACTGTAAAGGTACAACATTAAGGTATATAACTGGATGATAACTCGGTGATTAGGGTACATAACTGGACATGCATTTATATTGTTTATAGCATGAAGATCTGGGATGTAGTGGTGCGTAAACGCACATAAACGCTGTTTACCCACCTCCAGATTTTAGGAAATAGCGTTTATGAACCTCTAAATATAGTTTACGCACGTCCAAGCATAGTTTACCCACCTCTAAATACAGTTTACGCACGTATGTCTCTTGTTTTATACAGATATTAAAACAGCTTTTCCGTTATTTTTCAATTGCCTACACCTAGTAGATCCTGCACAAGTTCTTGTGGGTTTTATCAACACTGCGTAGCGGCTACGCGTAGTAATTGTCGGTCTACCGCTCGCCCTCTTGTGGGAGCCAGCAGACTGCGAGATTCATTAGTCACTGATTACGTGTGTGAAGAAATGGTGAAGAAATGGATATTAGGCGATTTCTGAAGCGTCGGAGCATCACCCTTCCAGCTGATACCAGCAAAACGTCTCGACACAGTGAGTCCAAAAAGAATCCTGAACTTCACGTTTTTAGGATAAACTCCCCATCGTTTTGGTTTGTGAACCATGCCACTAACTAACGTTAGGTTGTTAACTTGTGCCAACAAATTAGCCTACCTTTCTGGCAGACAAATGACGTTGTTAGTGCAGTCTAAAGTTTTTGGTAATTATTATATCAACATAAATTCAGTATTTGTAGCGCATTGTAAGACAAATAGTTGTCATTTCATGTTAATCTCGAAGTCATGATGACAGCATGCTAGCTTCATGTCACGGACATAATATAGAGAACTTAGCCTAAAGTAACGTTAGGCAAGTCACTCCTCGCCGCCCTTCTCGGTGTGTGGGTGTGTGTGTGTTTATTTTTTAAAGAAGGCTATAGCATTCAGATTGGGCAGAAATACTTGTCCACATGATTGGTGTACTTAGCCGTTTTAATTTAATTTTACAGATAGTGGTGGAGAGACAGACAGTGTTGCGGGGCCAGGAGAAACAGCAGGAGGAGAGACAGAAGGAGGAGAGAGTGAGAGGAGGAAAATAGGGCAAAGAGAGGATGAAACAGGATCAACTACAAGAGGAGAAAAGGGAGGAAAAGAGAGAAGGCAAATGGATGGAGAATCAGATAGGCCTTTAAGAGAAACTTTGATAGAGGAAACTGAGGGAGAAACAGAGAGAGGAGAAAATGAGGGAAGAAAAACAGAAATAGACGGAACAGAAGGAAGAGAAAATGAGGGAGGAGAATCAGACAGAGAAGATGCAGAGACAGACGAAATGGAGGCAGAGGAAACTGAGACAGTATCAGAAAGCATCAGATGCCATCCACACATCTGGACTGAAAGTATGTGTAATTTGCCATTCTTACACACAGTCTTTATTTTTCTCTCTTTATTGATTATTTAGATTTCATAAACACCACTCTACTTGGTGTCACACACACACACACACACACACACACACACACACACACACACACACAAATGCTTGGACTCACTCACACATGCACACAAGTGAACACACATGCACACACACACACACACACACACAAACACTTTCATACACACACATACAAAAGTTAACATTCTTCTAGTGCAAGGTCTACTGCTGTGATATATCTGTCAGCTTATGGATTTCATATGGCCTACTGTTGGTATGTGTAATTTGCCATTCTTTCACACTGACATTATATTTCTCTTTATTAAGATTTAATAAACCTCAAACATACTTATTGTGTATCTTGTTTTATGAATGATATAGAGTAGAGACCTCAGGGAACCCTTGTCACACACATACGTACATGCACTCACACACACAAGTACACACACATGCACATTCACAAACACTCTGTCATATACACACACACACACATGCACTGTCATGCACACACACACTCCTATGTGTCAGAAAAGTTGTTTCATACAATACGCATCGTAGCATCCTTGCGTCATGCTTGCGTCGACTATGAATTGGCCCTTACAACGTCGTGGTCCCCCGATCCCAAAATTTATAGTTTACCCACCTCTTTTTTTACCACTACACCCCTGATGAAGATCAAAAGCTATGTGGTCTCCAAGATGACAAGATCCCACGTACTATTGGCAGACTCGGTGAGAGTATCATGAATTAGTCCTGTGCAAAAGTCTTCGGTGCATGTAAAGAACTGCTGCAGACAAAAAATGGCTTAAAAAATAATGAAATGAAATGTTTCAATATTAAAAACACTATAAGCAGTAAGCCATAATAAATGAAACAAAGTTAGTCGACCCTTTACTTAAAAATAAATAAATAAATAAATAAATAAAAAGGTCTGAGGTCCAGTGAGTGCAGTTTTATGTGGAACTGATCTGTAGGTTTTCCTGAGCATCTTACAGAACCAGCCCCAGTTCTTCTGGACTCTTTGACTGTCACACTCGCTTCTTCATTTTACACCAAAACCCAGCAGCCTTCATTATGCTTTCTTTTTTCATCTGAAACGTGCTCTCTTATGGAATATGCTGCTCAGATACAAATTTTTTTTTCTGTAACATTTAACTTTGTGCTGGAAAAAAAAATGAACGTTTAGAACTCTAAAATGTTTTTTTAATGTTTTGACTCGATAATGTAGAAATCATCATAAATTAGAAATCTATAACAAAGTTTGTATGAAAAAAAATAGGGGGCCTGAGACTTTTGCACAGTATTATATATTTATAATTTCTATCTACATTCACTGGATATGAGCAATCGTGGGCTCTGATTGGCTACTCTACTACTAGGATATCAGCTCATATACCATGAGTAGAGAAAAACAAAATGGCGGTGCGTGTTGCTGAACCAACCGAGGACGAAATAAAAACTCTACTTGAAAACAAACCTCCCCCGCAAAATACAAAAAAAGTGCAACAAACTATGGAATGAAAGTATTTGATGGTAAGAACATATCTTTTTTTATTTTCAAGAATTATTATTATCGCATTTTTTCACAAATTGTCACTGTCATTTTACCGATTTGTGGGTGGCACGGTGGTGTAGTGGTTAGCGCTGTCGCCTCACAGCAAGAAGGTCCGGGTTCGAGCCCCGTGGCCGGCGAGGGCCTTTCTGTGTGGAGTTTGCATGTTCTCCCCGTGTCTGCGTGGGTTTCCTCCGGGTGCTCCGGTTTCCCCCACAGTCCAAAGACATGCAGGTTAGGATAACTGGTGACTCTAAATTGAGCGTAGGTGTGAATGTGAGTGTGAATGGTTGTCTGTGTCTATGTGTCAGCCCTGTGATGACCTGGCGACTTGTCCAGGGTGTACCCCGCCTTTCGCCCATAGTCAGCTGGGATAGGCTCCAGCTTGCCTGCGACCCTGTAGAACAGGATAAAGCGGCTACAGATAATGAGATGAGATGAGATTTTACCGATTTGTTTACATTCTATGCGGAAATGATTTTGTCGGACATTTTGCATAAAGTTTTTATTTCTCGAAAGTGAAAAAAATGCTCTGTTTCTCAAAATCCAGTGAATGTGGATAGAATAACAGTTATTCCACTCAATCTCATCACACATGGACTATAGACAACTCGGTGCTACGTGCTGATATATATACGGTTAGGTCCATATATATTTGGACACTGACACAAATTTTGTTTTTTTACCTGTTTACTGAAACCTCTTCACGTTATAGTTATATAATGGACATGGACATAAAGTCCAGACTTTCAGCTTTCATTTGAGGGTATCCACATTAAAATTGGATGAAAGGTTTAGGAGTTTCAGCTCTTTAACATGTGCCACCCTGTTTTTAAAGGGACCAAAAGTAATTGGACAATTGACTCAAAGGCTATTTCATGGGCAGGTGCAGGAAATTCCTTCGTTATGTCATTCTCAATTAAGCAGATAAAAGGCCTGGAGTTGATTTGAGGTGTGGTGCTTGCATTTGGAAGATTTTGCTGTGAAGAAAACATGCGGTCAAAGGAGCTCTCCATGCAGGTGAAACAAGTCATCCTTAAGCTGCGAAAACAGAAAAAACCCATCCGAGAAATTGCTACAATATTAGGAGTGGCAAAATCTACAGTTTGGTACATCCTGAGAAAGAAAGAAAGAAAGAAAGAAAGAAAGAAAGCACTGGTGAACTCATCAGTGCAAAAAGACCTGGATGCCCACAGAAGACAACAGTGGTGGATGATCGCAGAATAATTTCCATGGTGAAGAGAAACCCCTTCACAACAGCCAACCAAGTGAACAACACTCTCCAGGAGGTAGGCGTATCAATATCCAAATCTACCATAAAGAGAAGACTGCATGAAAGTAAATACAGAGGGTTCACTGCACGGTGCAAGCCACTCATAAGCCTCAAGAATAAAAAGGCTAGATTGGACTTTGCTAAAAAAGCATCTAAAAAAGCCAGCACAGTTCTGGAAGAACATTCTTTGGACAGATGAAACCAAGATCAACCTCTACCAGAATGATGGCAAGAAAAAAGTATGGTGAAGGCGTGGTACAGCTCATGATCCAAAGCATACCACATCATCTGTAAAACACGGCGGAGGCAGTGTGATGGCTTGGGCATGCATGGCTGCCAGTGGCACTGGGTCACTGGTGTTTATTGATGATGTGACACAGGACAGAAGCAGCCGGATGAATTCTGAGGTATTCAGAGACGTTCTGTGTGCTCAAATACAGCCAAACTGATTGGTCGGCGTTTCATAATACAGATGGACAATGACCCAAAACATAAAGCCAAAGCAACCCAGGAGTTTATTACAGCAAAGAAGTGGAATATTCTTGAATGGGCAAGTCAGTCACCTGATCTCAACCCAATTGAGCAGCATTTCACTTGTTAAAGACTAAACTTCAGACAGAAAGGCCCACAAGCAAACAGCAACTGAAAACCGCTGCAGTAAAGGCCTGGCAGAGCATTAAAAAGGAGGAAACACAGCGTCTGGTGATGTCCATGAGTTCAAGACTTCAGGCAGTCATTGCCAACAAAGGGTTTTCAACCAAGTATTAGAAATGAACATTTTATTTACAATTATTTAATTTGTCCAATTACTTTTGAGCCCCTGAAATGAAGGGATTGTGTTTAAAAAAATGCTTTAGTTCCTCACATTTTTATGCAATCATTTTGTTCAACCCACTGAATTAAAGCTGAAAGTCTGAACTTCAACTGCATCTGAACTGTTTTGTTCAAAATTCATTGTGGTAATGTACAGAAACAAAATTAGAAAAATGTTGTCTCTGTCCAAATATTTATGGACCTAACTGTATATGCTCCAAATTTCATCTTTATGACTGAATTATAAATTGGGGAAACTACAAAGGCTTTTCATTTAAATATGGCTGCTACGTCCCTCATTCTTTTCAAGAATGGAAGTTCCTGTTGTTCCATAGGTAGGGTGACCAGACGTCCCGGTTTTACCGGGACAGTCCCGATTTGGGGTTGTGTGTCCCGAATCCCGACAAAAGTCTGTCAGGACACAGATATGTCCCGGTTTTCGCCACTCGCGATGTTTGCGACTGAGCAGCGTGGGAATCATTAGCGGAGAAATGTCTGCATTTACTATTTTGATGAATTGACAGGAGTTGCAAACTTTCCTGGTTACTGCCCCCTGGCCCTGTGGCATGGGGGTTTATTTAGCCACATTATTCCAGACAACAGAACGTGTTGCCATGCAACAATAAAATAAACATTAACTAGCGCGAATGTTCTTTGTCTAGCAGCTAGCAGCAGTAATGCCGCGGCAATTATGCCGAAAAGAAAATGTACCTTTTCCAGAGATTTACAGGGCACCTACCCCTTCCTCCGAGAGGTGCAGAACAATGCGCACGAAGCCGACTGCACACACTGTAAGTGTTTTGTTCTTGTACTGAGTTGGGTAGCCTATGTTGCAAATGCTGTGCGCTCCTGTGGGGGCTTTCCTCGGGCTGTCGCCCCTCTCCTCCTTTACTGCTGTTTTGTTTGAGTGTATATTTATGGAAGCCGCGAGACGCCCTTCATATAATCTTTTTTTATTCACCTTGTTATCCCGAGATAACGACATAATTAATTCAGGATCTCGAGAAAACAACACAACTAATTCGAGATCTCGAGAAAACAAAACCGTTATTCCGTGATCTCGAGAAAACAAAACAATTATTTCATGATCTCAGCTGGATCACTGTATCTCCGTCGGTAGAGACGAAGCCGGGCCAGTCTTCTGCGGAGGTGCCGCGGACTAATTTTGAAATTATCCCTTATTAAAAGACTTAATGCAATCTCTCCCTGTGTCAACCCCTGATCAAAATATTGCCTTATTAGGTGATCGATTATTCCAGACATTCTAATGACCAAAGTTGCGTCTATACAGAATGAGAAATAGCCCCAAAGTCAGCATATCACAAGTCTCTTGGCGCACCTGAATGAACCATTTCTCAGCTGTTTACTTGAGATCATGAAATAATTGTTTTGTTTCTCGAGATCTCGAATTAGTTGTGTTGTTTTCTCGAGATCCTGAATTAATTATGTCGTTATCTCGGGATAACAAGGTGAATAAAAAAAAAAGGATTATATGAAGGGCCTCTCTCAGCTTCCGTAGTATATATTCTCAAATCACTTGTCTCTTTTTTGTTTCTGTTTAACATACCATTCTGACAGTTTGGCCATATTGCTGTTGAACAGCTTGTTGCACCTTCCATTAAAGTGTTCACTTTTGTCCACATCTTCTTGCTTTATTCATTCAGTTGTGGGGAATGGTTAGTAAGGTTGATTCTGACCGAGGCTATGTTGAGGTCACATATCTACTTTTTAAGTTCATGCTATAGTGCATATAATTGTAGAGATATAGCCTACATGTGCATATGCATTCTTCTTGGTGTTCTCACAAACAGGTGAAATAAATCAGTGTAAATGTGGCCTATGGACATAGCCTGGCCTATTCTCAGCCATTACAACATCTGTTGTCTGACCATAATTTAACTGATCTGTATACCACTATGCTACTAGATAACAAAATGCCTGTTTGTTTTATTTCATGTGAGATGTTGATAAATGTGAGCTTCAACAAAATGTTAACACCAGAAGTCCCAGCATTTTTCTGTCTACCTAGAAGACCCACATAGGGGCCATTTGGCCCGACCGCTTTTCCCCAATACACTAATCACTCATTTTGTTATGGTAATGAGGCTGTTAGTGGCAGTTTGTGGGGTGAGGAGGTCACATTTCACACACTTCACACTTCAGTGGTGAAGTCATGTTGGCTACTTCTGTGTGAATGTGAGAATGAGGAATAAAAACACATTCTATTCTAAAATGTGAACATGTGAATGTCCCATGTGACCATAACGACTCATGTGACTGCAACCAGACAATTGTTTGATGGATAAATACCTCAGTGCACATGGACTATCGCTTCAGTTCCCTCAAGAATTTTGTGGTGAAAGAAGCTCCTCTCCAAGGAACGAAGATGCAGAGATTCAACATTCAACAGCTTCTGTGTGAATGTGAGAATGAGGAATAAAAACACATTCTATTCTAAAATGTGAACATGTGAATGTCCCATGTGACCATAACGACTCATGTGACTGCAACCAGACAATTGTTTGATGGATAAATACCTCAGTGCACATGGACTATCGCTTCAGTTCCCTCAAGAATTTTGTGGTGAAAGAAGCTCCTCTCCAAGGAACGAAGATGCAGAGATTCAACATTCAACAGGCATTGTAAGATTTCATTTCTAAGCTATAAGGTAACTAACAGCCACATTTCCATAACAAAATGAATGTCTACAGGGAGGACTTGGGGCCAATTGGCCCTCTTGTGGGTTTTCTAGGTAAAAAGGCCAAATGGCCCCTGTCTGGGACTTCTAGAGAGCACCTCTCTGAGTGTCACGTTTGCGTAAAAAAAAAAAGGTGTGCGTGCACGAGCATGGTCGCGCGCAAAAGTGTCCCGGTTTCAGACTAGGGAAATCTGGTCACCCTATCCATAGGATTAAATATTCTTTGGGCTGTATCTAATTTTTATTTTTTTATTCTTGATGTTTACTTCAACTCTTCATCTTCCTTGAACTTTCCTCCACCCAAATCATATTGTCCTCAAGCACTGTTCACAACGACACAGCCACAAAAACGGCTGTCCTCAGAGCTTCCTTCAAATACAGCACAGTGTCTGTGGTTTCATTACAAGCACTCCAAAGCCTTCGCTGCCTCTTCTGCCTCCTCCTCCTCCATTTTGTGTCCACAACCCAGATATCTGCCACCACACAGTGCAACAGGACCACAACAAGGAAAGCCGCTAAAGCTTGGAACGTGCATCTTCTAATCCAGCATCCGCAAAGAGTTCCAGTTTATCGCATATCAAAGAGCACACAGAATTGGGCTTAAACGTGCATTAGAATAAAGGGCTGAACAGATGTTCCAACTGAGCCAACAAATCAGCCGACTGTGCCAGTCCAAACATAGTTTTAACAGGACGACATCAGCTTTGGGTAAACGTCTAATGCTCTACACGGGTAGACACATATAGAACATTCGACTCCACTTATTGACATATGTTTCATGTTAATATTTAATCCAGACTCTTCCCGTCAGCTAGTGTGTTTGACTGGAGGCTTGTTGCAAATAGCGCTACTACATGCTGACTCTAACAAGACTGATTAGAATGGGGGGGATGAGGTTCCCCAAACCATCCACCCACCCAGCGTGGCACATCTGGCCTGCCTGCCCAGCAGTAAGTGCGGTAACCTGGGGCCGATCTGTCATTAGTGCCAAAGATGCTGCCAGTAAACACTTACAGATGAGTTTCACATTGTGCACATTGTGAAAGTGAGCATGTTCATCATTTATGTTGTTATTTATTCATTTATTCGGAGTTGGGAAAGTGAAATGAAACAGACAGAAATTCTGAACAGCAGTGGGGTGTGTTTGTGTTGCTGCATGTTCATGATTATGACTTGTTCCCAAAATGAGTCACTGTAAATACAGATTTCTGGGAATGTATGTGTGAACTGGAGTGTGTTTGCTTGCCCTACAACTTCTCATTGATCTCTCACTAGAATGATACTGAATATCATCCCACACAAGCACTATATGAACCCCAGAGTCTAGATCAGTTCATTTCGTTTCACTTTTCCATGTTTAACTTCTAGATACAAATTATTAGAGACCTAGACAGGTGACAGATAGTGCAGGAAGTCCTACTGAACTTATTAAAGTTTGTTTCCCTTAAAATACAATCACAGATCAGTCTTCTTGAGAAAGCACTGTCCAGTTTGCATTTGAACAAGTTTATATATACACCAATCAGACATAAGACCGCAAGTTGGCCTAGTGGTTAGCATGTCTGCCTCTTGACCGGGAGCTCGTGAGTTCTACTCGTGGTCGGGTCATACCAAAGACCATCATAAAAATGGTACCTACTGTCGTCTGGCAAGGCACGCTGCAATACAGATGTGAGAGGGAAGTCAAACTCTCGTGGTTACCAGAGGACCCGCCCCCCCACTGTAACCCTAGCTGTATAGGCGAGAGGCTGAGATCTATCGAAACGGAGATCGGCGCCACACCCATACGCCTTAAAAAGCTGGTTAGTACTGGGACAGGAGAATGCCTGGGAAGACCAGATTCTGATGTGAGAGGGACTTTGACTTTTGAATCAGCCATAAAATTATGACAGGTGAAGTGAATAACATCAATTATCTCATTACAATGGCACCTGTCATGGGGTGGGTTATATTAGGCAGCAAGAGAACAGTCAGTTCTTGAAGTTGATGTGTTGGAAGCAGGAAAAATGGGCGAGTGTAATGATCTGAACGACTTTGACAAGGACCAAATTGTGATGGCTAGATGACTGGGTCTGAGCATCTCCAAAATGGCACATCTTGTGGGGTGTTCCTGGTATGCAGTGGTTAGTACCTACCAAAAGTGGTCCAAGGATCCAAAGGACAACTGGCGAACTGGTGACAGGGTCATGGGTGTCAAAGGCTTATTGATTTGCATGGGACACAAAGGCTAGCCCATATGGTCCAATCCCACAGAAGAGCCACCGGAGAACAAACTGAAAAAGCCAATGCTGACACCTTTCTGTTTTAGCCTGATGTGCCTTATGTACTTATGTCAAGGGGGAACTGGATTGGAGTTTCAAGATGTCAGATGCTGGCCTGCACGAGATAACTCAGGCTCCACCGATAAAAGCTATTTTGCTCAGAACAACAGCTAAGATACATTGCACACATTTGTCACATGGATAATGGGGAACTGCAGAAACAAATTCTGTTAGACACAAGGTCACCAAAATGGACTAGGTTCGAGAATTTGCTGGGATTAGATGCCCAGCAGATATGGCGTATGATGATGTCAAGTGACTGCTGGATAAAATTCTGACAGAAGCACCAGAAAGAGTGTAGAACTTCACTAGGAGAAGATGATGAGCCGAGTCTGAGTTTCCTTCAGACAAACCCCAAACATACCAACTTGCACTCCATCAACATGGACACTATACTGCTTTTTTTTTTCTTTCCCCAGAAGGTCCACAGTTACTGTTCACACACTTGGCTGAAGGCGGTCAGCAGGCCTTCTGATGGCCCATGTGAGGACAGCATGGTCTGACAAATGGCACTTAGAGGGTTCCATTTCTCCAGCAGGCTGGTGTAGAGTCTAGCTCTTGAGCTGTTTAAGGCTGAGTGATGAGCAAGCAGTAGGCGCAAAAGCCTGGACAGGGGTTTATTTAGGAAAGACAAACAGTGTAGTGTATCATGGCACTCCGTGCACTTTGAACATTCTGTTGTAAGCATCAATGGTGAAGAGAAGACAAGAAGATGCATTTGCACATGGAGCTATCGACAGGAATGAGCAAAAATGCATTAGAGTGCATGTATTCTAATCCAATAATCCACAAATAAAATATATTTCATATGTAGGACATGCCCTCAGTAGTGCCACTTCAGTTGATGGGTTACTTTTAGCATTCTAGGGAATTATGACTAATGCTTGCGCGAGATATCTTTCAGAAACCACACTGGTGGTCTGCACTAAACCGTGACAGGTCTATAAATTATTCTCCTTTTTTGCCCCGAAAACTGGCAGACTATATAATGGATGTGGATCCAGCAAAATACTATCTTTCAGTGGATCAAACCAAGCACTCAAAAACTACTTGAGAAGAACCAGTCAACTCATTCAGTTTACTAAACATGAACCAGCTTGGCTTGTGTTGACCACATCCTCTGTTGTAGCCAATCACACACATTTACAGTATAATTATTTACATGAAGCCAGCTCTTCAAGAAAGGAAAGTGTTTTAATAAACTTTAATACATTTTTTTTTTAAATATTTACATTTCATTTTCCCTCTCTGGTCTGATTCATGAACTGATGGGAAACAGAATTTTTATTCTAGCATGAGGATAAGTTGGTCAGGATAAGGGAATCTGGATAATATTGTCACTGTAATAAGTTGGAAATAAGTACGATGAAAAATAAATAAAGCACAAATAAAGTACATAAGTAATGAGAAATATTTTCAAAATCGATTTTATTGATTCTGACTTGTAGGGAGTTTTTTATTGATTGATTGACTGATTGATTGATTTTTAGCAGGCTTGTAGTACTCGAGTCCAGGACTCGTGCCCTAATTTTAAGGACTCATTACTTGACTTGAGCACTGATGACTTGGACTTGTACATTAACTGCATTTGGACTTTTAAATTGGAGACAAGGACTCGGATTTTTTCTTTATTTTTTTGTAACATGCCATAATAATTTGGCATAAGATATTTATATTTATATCTAGATTAATTTTTATACAAATTTTGTGCAAGAGAATGCACATTCACCTGTTCATATGGGCGGCACGGTGGTGTAGTGGTTAGCGCTGTCGCCTCACAGCAAGAAGGTCCGGGTTCAAGCCCCGTGGCCGGCCAGGGCCTTTCTGTGCGGAGTTTGCATGTTCTCCCCATGTCCGTGTGGGTTTCCTCCGGGTGCTCCGGTTTCCCCCACAGTCCAAAGACATGCAGGTTAGGTTAACTGGTGACTCTAAATTGACCGTAGGTGTGAATGTGAGTGTGAATGGTTGTCTGTGTCTATGTGTCAGCCCTGTGATGACCTGGCGACTTGTCCAGGGTGTACCCCGCCTTTCGCCCGTAGCCAGCTGGGATAGGCTCCAGCTTGCCTGCGACCCTGTAGAAGAATAAAGCGGCTAGAGATAATGAGATGAGATGAGATGAGACCTGTTCATATGTCATGTTCAGGAACAAACTAATGTTAACGGCGCTAAAATGTCTGGAGAGACGCCCCTAGGATTGTCCACTTTGCTTATACAGACTTCTCATGCCGTGGGAAAAAATGCACTACTATGTGTTCCATATGTAGAAGAACTATCGAGGAGACGACGGGGACGACCTCGAACTTCAATCATTTGGTAAGACTCCACCCAGAGAAGGGAGTGACACGCTATGTTCATTGCCCTGTTGATAGCAGGGCTTGCATGCTGAGCGATGAACTAGCTAGTGTTATGCTGCGTTCATGTGCTATGGGAAGATGATATTTTCCAGTTGGGAAGTGGTATTTACCAGTGTGTTGTGTTCACATGCTTTTGTTGTTGTTGACAAATTAAAGATGGTGGACCAGATTCAGAATCAGGCCTGTTATTTGGCTAAAACAATTATAGATTGCCTTGTTCATCAGCTGCAGCAGGAATATGAGTTATCAAAAGTCAAAAGGTAAATAATGCTGAATATTTCCTGATCATGACAAGTAGAGATTTTCTTAACACATTGAATGCCACGCAGTTTTTGGAAATTTGGCTGTAGCCACAATGAGAGTAGCCAGTATCTAGATCATTGTTGGCGTTCTTTGGACAGCCACAGAATATTTTGTATTAGGCTATAATATACATATGATAATAATATAATATACATAACATGACTCGTTTAAAAGGTGAGAGTCAGCTTTCCGTAGGTGAAAACCACTTCTTTCTTGGCTCATAAGCTAGTCTTGTACCGCTTGCCGCCATGTTGAAAAGGTTAAAGTTCATCTCATCTCGGCAACTCGTGTATCAAAATTTTCTACGAGTTGCCCAGTGGAAAATACCACAAGAGGGGGCGTTCATGTGTGCTTTCCATGTCGGCGTTTGGTATTTACCATAATTCCCATAGCACATGAACGCACCATTAACCCCCTCTCATGTTATTTGCCCTGTTGATAGTGGGCGGGGCTTGCTGAGTGAAGAAGCTTTTTATCTGTAGCCTGTTAACTGAGATGGAGCAGTCGAGCAGGAACATTAATCCAACACAGTAGCAGAGACGCTTTCACATAAAGGCAGCAACAGACTCCATCACATGGTGTGGTTGGAGTCTTGTTCTAGGACTCGACTCGAAATTTAATTTAATGACTCGGACTTGAACACCGGGGACTCGAGACTGGACTCAGACTCGAGGTTTAGTGACTCGACTACAATGCTGATTTTTAGATTCCAATTGATTCATCCATCCATTATCTGTAGCCGCTTATCCTGTTCTACAGGGTCGCAGACAAGCTGGAGCCCATCCCAGCTGACTATGGGCGAGAGGCAGGGTACACCCTGGACAAGTCACCAGTTTATCGCAGGGCTGACACCACTTGATTCACCTGACATCAATTTATGCTTTACGTCTTACCAGTTTATGTGCATAATTGGAATGATGTGAAGTTTCAGACTTGAGTTTGTGCCAGATTCCTTTCTTAACATAGTTCCTTTCCATTCTTAGTGTGTGAGAGAAACAGAGATGATCTACTATGGAAGTCTTGTTTCTCATGAAATATATGATTGTGGTTTGGGCTCAGGCTACATTTAAGGGCCCAGAACAAGCAGAGGGGGGAATCCACATGAAGGGCCTGCTTAAATTGCATGTTAAAAGAAACAAATAAGACAAAACCTCAACATCCAGGCCACGTTGTCTATTTTATATGCCCACTGCACTGTGAATGGAAATGGAATCTCTTTAATGGGGGTAAACACTCTTTGAAATCAACAGCTGTCTGGTGTTAAACTAGGGATGTAAATGGATGACTCCAAGCTACAGAACTCTCTCTCTCGCTCTCTCTCTCTCTCTCTCTCTCTCCTTACATCACCTGCTTACATTTAACAAACACTGTAAAAAAACATCAACAAAGTGGCCCTACGTTAAGGACAGCCAGTCTGCAGCAATTAATGTTGCATGAATCTTCTGGAAGCAGTGAGATGAATACTCACTCTTTGCTTGTTTAGCTTGGTCTGATGTGGTGGCGTTGGATTTCCATGACGCAGTCTCTCCTCGCTGGTAGAACATGGCCAGTCTGCACGCTGCTGCCAAAACGTCCCCAGTCCTCCCCCACTCTTCTGCAATTAACCAATTACCACAAATTAACCTTCTTCCACTAAAAAGAATTACTTTTCAAGGGCTCTGTTTCCTTCCAGCTAACTCCCTCTGACAGTCTACAATCTAATTTTCCTCCACGTGCCATAATATGAGCTCATCAAAAGGAGGGAGCATTTGAGCTAATCGTTGCACTTCGTTTCTTTTCAGATGGATGGGCTGGTGGTGTGTGCCGAGCCAGCGCATGCTTGGTTGGCATGTGCGGCAGAACTGAGGCATGGCACAAGATCATGATTGGAATATATGGCTCAGGCTGGGCAGGAGAGTAGCTCATCAGGCGAGTGTAAATGTTTACCCAACGTGCAGTTTCCATTTCATGGTATGCTGTGGCTTCACCTTCATTCTTCACAGCTCACTGGTTCCTGGATGGAGAGCAGAAATGGATGTCGGTGGCAGAATAAGCTTTCGCACCTGACAACAGACTTTATGCGCCAACATTTCCTTTTTGGCACATGCATCCTAAGCCTATCCTGGGAAAACACCCCGGTCCATTGCAATATGCCTACACACATTCACACGCTTGTAATTTAGCTTAGACAATCTACCTACTGGCATTCTATCCTATCATACATTGGCAGTGGGAGGACTGGAAAACCCAGAGGAAGGTCACATGGACATGGGGAGAACATGCAAAACTCTGTAGAGTCAGGAACCCAAGCTCAGGGTTGAACCAGACAATGGAACTGTGAAGTGGCAATGACTCCAGCTTCAAAACCATAAACTTCAAAACCAATGTTTCTCCTCAGCTGTGATGTATTTCTTCTGTGTTGTTATCAAACACCCAATCAAGGCATTTCTGGAGAAATAACTTGATCTCGTAGCAAGGAAAAAAAAACTAGCCTTAATGAGGGTGTAGCTCATACCAGCTACTGTTGTGTGTGTGTGTTTGAAATCCGATCAATCCTGTGGGAGGAGTAGCGATTTCTGTGAAATTGCATATGACCCCTGTGTATCCGCATCCATGGTAGGTGGCACCACCTGGTGAACAATTCTTGTTGGACTATGTCTTTAGAGTCTTTTGGGTGAGTTTCAGTGAAAACGTCCTAGCAGTTTATGAACAGTAGTGTTTGGTGTGACAAGTCACACAAAATTTTCAAACGCCCAGAAAATGTTAAATATGACAGATAGTGCCACTGTCTTGACAAGTGTTATGCACACCAACCTGGGGAACACTCCTTATGAGTCTGATCAAAATCTGATCACTCCTGTAGGAGGAGTAGCGATTTTCGTGAAATTGCACGTGACCCCTCCATAGCCACATCCATGGTAGGTGGCACCACTTGGTGAGCAACTCTTGTTGGTATACATCTTTAGAATCTTCTGGTTGAATTTCGGTGAAAACATCCCAGCAGTTTACGAAGAGGAGCGTTTAATGTGATGAGTCACCCACAAATTTTAGACACTCATAAAATCGTAAATATGACAGATGGTGCCACCATCTTAACAACTTTTATACACACCCACCTGGGGAACATTGTTTGTGAGTTTGATCAAAATCTGATCACTCCTGTAGGAGGAGTAGTGATTTTTGTAAATTGTGGATGGACGACGCATGATCGCGTATGCTCATTCGGCCTGGCATACGGCCGGATGAGCTAAAAAAAATAAAACTGGTGAATTCTATGACAAGATGGCCTGACTATCATCTAGAGATTGCAAGTTTGAATCTCAACTTTGCCACAGCAAGAAAGCAAAATTGGACATTATGTCTAGGAGGGAGGGGTGACCTAACTCTCTCACCTATCAGACAGCAATACTAGCCAATTGTTGAGTTGCAGAATATGGGAGACGGAAGATGGGAAGTGTTTTCCCCCAAAATGTATTCAGTTTCTCTGTGAAATAGCATGAGCAAATGTTTGAAAAGATGGCATGGCTTCACGTGTCTTGGAGGACGCACGTGTTAGCCTTCACCCTTTCCAGTTGGTAGTTATTGTGCTATTTAACAGTTATTCCACGAAATCGAGTCATACATGAGCTGATAGCCGACGAAGTGCGTAGCACCAAGTTGTCTATAATCTATATATGTCGAGATTGAATGGAATAACTGTTTAATTCTATCCACATTCACTGGATTTTGAGAAGCAGCATTTTTGTTAAATAAAAACTTTATACAAAATGTCCAACAGAATGATTTCCACTTAGAATGTAAACAAACCAACAAAATGACAGGAGGCAGATTCTACCATAACAGAGGCCAGTTAAGTCTCATCTCCTTAAATTGCTGAATTGATTATTTTGATCATTCTATTAAGTTTTTCTAGTAGCATTTGGGGTCTTGGACATTCACAGTAAATTTTAGGACAGTAGTCCTGGTAACTAATTAATAAAAGCCTGACATGACAGACATGCTAAATGACAATAGAAACACATCGGTTTCTGTCATCAAAATCTGACAGACAAACTAACGGCTACCATCATATTCTGACAGACACTCTAGATGACAATAGCAACAAAACTGTTTCTTACATTATTAATCTGATAAATTTAGTAATAATATTAAATACCTCATCACTAGAACCAAATAATAAAATAAAATATTGAAATAAAAAAGATAAAATTTATTTTCAAAATTGAAATATCAACAATAATTGTCAGAACAGTGACGATAGACACGACTGTGTCACTTTCGCGGGGAAATAACACATTGAAACGGCCTGTCGGCTGAAAGGGTCGCAAGCGGCTCTGATTTATCTCAACTTATGATAGTTTTCCTCCAGAAAAATTTAAATATGAATGCACAAATATATTCTCAATGTTTCTATCGTCAAAAATTTCTATCGTCAGGATAGCTGACTGAAAATCTTACCTTGATTTATTTGATGAAATCTAGCTGTCAGAACTCCAAGTCTTGCCCGGAAGTAAATGTCTGCTGTCACAAAAATCATGCGCAGTAGAATTTCCTCTTTGCGTCAGTCAACATGTGCGTGGTGAGGGCTTGAATTTTGCTATCGTCAGGTGCATTTGACTGACGATAGCATTTTTTAAAAATAACTGTGGGCTTCTCTCGTGAACAAAATAGTTTTTTCGCTGTTAATCTATTTCAACTCTATCTGTTGACACCCAAAAATTATAAATCCTGCTTCCACACGATAACTACCAAAGATCCATAATGGCCGAGTCTATCGTCAGGTCATCTGACAGAAATTCACTGACGATAGCAACAGGGATAATGAAAGTGATTTTTAAAATGGGGGTTATGTCTGTCAGATATGTCAAAGAAATAGAACTTTATTCTTTAAAAATCTTTTATTGATATACTCAGTGTATTTTTAAATGACGTGCTGTTTTAGAAGACCATGTGATAATGGTTCTTACAATAATTCTTGAAAAAAAAAAGATATGTTCTTGCCATCAAATACTTTTATTCCATATTTTGTTGCTTTTTTTTTGGGGGGGGGGTCTTCTTCTTCTTCAGGGTTTTTTTTGGCGGTTGGCAATCCAACTTAAAGGTGCATTACCGCCACCGACTAGGCTGGAGTGTGGAACAGGAGATTTTTTTGGGGAAAACAAACAAACAAACAAACAACTATACTCTTTCAGTTATTTCTGTTTCTTTTAAATACTTGATAATTTTTTTGGGTTTTGTTTTTAAGTAGAGTTTTTATTTCATCCTCGGTTGGTTCAGCAACACACTCTGCCATTTTGTTTTTCTCTACTTATGGTATATGATCTGATAGCCTCGTCATAGAGTAGCCAATCACAGTGCACGATTGCTCATATCCAGTGAATGTGGATAGAATAAAAGGGGATAGCTGGATAATGTGTGTTAATCGGCCATTGGCCAGTGACCAATTTGGTGAGAAAACAAAAAAGGTTTAAAAATGGCCTAAAATGACTTATCCTGTAATTATTTTTTTGATATGGGTTTAACAGAGTTGCTCCAGATTTGGAATTGCTAAACAAAAAGTAAATAACACACTTGCATACAGAGATGCGCTTAAATAGAAGTGACCTCTCTCCATTTCAGTTGTGTTATGAATCTTTAGCTGAACCATCCTCATTCTGTCCATGTTTGCTGGCTAGCAGGGTTAATTAACTGAAACAATTTGCAGATGGGCGGATGAGCTCCATTTACCAGACTTCAGAAGTGAATCACTAATGCATGTGCAAACCTCAAAGCCTCTGAGAACCAGATGCACAGTTTGGTCATTTGTTTGTGTCACTGTTCACATCTGTTTTGTATGTTTGCATTTGAAGATAGCCACTTTCTACAGAGACGCTAACTAAGAGTGTGTATGTTTGTAAAGAAGGTTCTGGGAAGGCACATGCCACCACTTTTCCAGTGTGTTTTGAAGGCACTATACTGAAAGTATGATGAACGCAGCTACAGCTCGTTTTTCTTTGCCTAGCAGTTAAGGTTAAAATGATTTTCTCTGTGAAGAGCACACATGCGCCACTGCAATTTTGAGAATTTAGAGTGTCTATGTGTCAGTATGGCTTGAGCGCTCACATACCAAGCTCCATCCTGCTGGCTGACGGCTCCTGTTTTTTCGCATACAGGTTGAATTCCAGAGGTTGGAATTTTGGCAGTGGTTTGACCATATTTTTCCGGGTGGCCCTCAACGTCTGACACAAAATAACCCATAAAATGGTTTCTACAGACACCCACAGAGCCGTGCCCTCTCTTACACAGTGGCGTATAGTCGGTAAAATCCAAAACTTGTGTGGGCTGAAATGTTACTTCCCATTTCGCTCAGCAGGCAGCTATGTTTTAACTGCCTCTTCCCCTAAACCATTAAATGTGACTTGGGTAGCCAGTTCCTCTTTGGGTAATGAGTGAACCTTCAAATCTACTGGAACCATTTTTAGGGGTTCTTTATTTATGAAAACTGTAGAGTCTGTAAAGTAACACAAACAAACAAGCAAAAACAAAACACTACATTGTAAAAAGTTGTAACTTCAGCTTACATCCAGATATTAATATCCGAGCCTCATCATTCAAATAAATTCAATTTGACTGTAGATTTTGATCCATGATGAACAAGCTAGAGGTGACGGTGTCAAAGGAAAACTCCTTCTGATTACACGAGGGAGAAATCTTGATCGGAACTACAAGCCTGATTCCAAAAAAAGTTGGGACGCTTTACTGTGCAAAATGTCAATTAACACAGAATGCAATGATTTGCAAATCTTGTCAGTGTATATTCAATTTAATCCAATACCAAGACAAAATGTTTAACAGTTACTCCACAAAAATGAGTCGTACATGAGCTGATAGCCGGCGAGGCGCGTAGCACCAAGTTGTCTATAATCCATGTACGACGAGATTGAGTGGAATAACTGTTTTATTTTATCCATATTCACTGGATTTTGATAAATGGAGCATTTTTATTTGTTGCAAATTCAAGAAATAAAAACTTTATACAAAACATCCGACAAAATATTTTCCGCTTAGAATGTAAACAAAGCTGCGAAATGACAGGCGCAATTTGTGAATAATGCTATAATTATAATTCTTGAAAAATAAAAAAGATATGTTCTTACCATCAAATACATTTGTTCCATTGTTTTTTGTATTTTTTCGGGTTTTGTTTTTGAGTAGAGTTTTTATTTTGTCCTCGGTTGGTTCAGCAACATGCTCCGCCATTTTGTTTTTCTCTACTCACAGTATATGAGCTGATAGCCTAGTAGTAGAGTAGCCGATCAGAGCACATGATTGGTCATATCCAGTGAATGTGGATAGAATAATTATAAATATCCCAATTTTTTTTTTTTTTGGAATCAGGATTGTAGAATGAAACAGGATGAGAAATGAGTATATTAGTGGGACAGGACATGTAGGACAGCTTAGAGACAAAGTGAGAGAGGTGAGATTGAGATGGTTTGGACACGTACAGAGGAGAGATCCAGGGTATATTGGGAAAAGAATGCTGGAGATGGAGTTGCCAGGTAGAAGGAAAAAAGAGGAAGAGCAAAGATGAGATTTATGGATGTGGTGAAGAAGGACATGAGGACGGTTGGTGTGAGAGAAGATACGGAGGACAGGAGGAGATGGAGGGATATTATCCACTGTGGCGACTCCTCACGGGAACAGCCAGAAGAAGAAGAAGAAGAAGACAACTGAAGCAAGAGGGACACTTGTACATAAACTGTTTTTTGGGAAATGCAGATCTTTCAGATGTCCATGTAGGACCATCCGCAGCAGCAGGAAGTGAGTCAGAAATGCAGAAGCTTAGCAACAGGGTGAGGCGTTGGGGGGTCTGGATGGTGTGAGGAGTCACAGTATGAGAAGAAGTGTGTCAGGATCAGGAACCGGCATCACATCAGGCAAATGAGTGCACAAAGATGGAACGGATTTATGATTGGTACTTACCCTACAGTGGTTATTCATCAGCTTGGTGGAGATGTAAAATAAACATGCAAAAACAGAAAAAAAATTTGGTTCAGCATGTTTGAAATATCCAGTGCCCAACCACAATGAGGTTGCTGCATTGAGACTGCGCTGTGTCATCCCACATCATATCATGGTTGCAGATGGGCTTCAATAATTATTTCAGTGGACATTACTTGTAGCATTGCAATGCATACCCAGTTATTTAGCAGCATGCATTTAATAAAGTCCAGAAACAAATAGCTAATGTGGACATAGTGTGTGTCCTTACAACTTTTTTTCCATGCAAAGTTTATGATGCAGTTTTTAAGACTTTAGCACATTGGGACCTTAGATTTATAAATGAAAAAAAAAATGGTAATGGTAAAAATTGGTTAAAAAAAAAGAAGGCTGGCAATGTTTGGCAGCAAAAACTTGTTACCGTGCACACATGATTGGCACTGCATATGCTCCTAATCTATTCTAACTTTATTTTCTCATTAATCTTCTTTATTTTTTTCTTTGTGGATGCTGTGAAATCAGTTAAGACTTGAAAATCCATTCTGCTGTCCATTATACAAAGGATGTCACTGATATTTCCCATTCCAGCCGAGTGCTGATATTTAGGCTCACAATTTTCACCTCATTATCATGCTCAAGGTTATCCATACCTAGCTGATAGGACAGAAGAGAACTGATATTTATTGGAGAACAAATGATCCTACCATCTGAACTGCTGTACATCCATCCATCCATCCATTATATGTAGCCGCTAATCCTATTCTACAGGGTCGCAGGCAAGCTGGAGCCTATCCCAGCTGACTACGGGCGAAAGGCGGGGTACACCCTGGACAAGTCGCCAGGTCATCACAGGGCTGACACATAGACACAGACAACCATTCACACTCACATTCACACCTACGCTCAATTTAGAGTCACCAGTTAACCTAACCTGCATGTCTTTGGACTGTGGGGGAAACCGGAGCACCCGGAGGAAACCCACGCGGACACGGGGAGAACATGCAAACTCCACACAGAAAGGCCCTCGCCGGCCACGGGGCTCGAACCCAGAACCTTCTTGCTGTGAGGCGACAGCGCTAACCACTACACCACCGTGCCGCCCTGCTGTACAGTTTATCCACAAAACTTTTTTAACGGTATACGGGTCGTTCTAGAATTCGGAAACATTTCATATCTCTGAGATAAACCTTTTGTTATTTTCCACAAAAGAAATCTTTATTTAATCGGTTTTGAACAATAATGCAAATTATGACAAACTTTCACCGATAGCGATGCTTGATGCACATTTGAGACCCAATTTATCCATAAAACTTTAACTAAACATTAACTCCCACCCCTCCCCCCACATTATTGGCTGTCTTTGACACCTGGTTCATCCATTCAACTCCAATAAACAGGAAGTGATTCGGTCTAACAACCTGTTTTTGGGGGGTTTATTCTATCAACTGTTATAAAATCAATTGTATAGAAAGTCTATTTTCTGTATTCTGTGAAATTTCAGTCATAAAATATTTTTTATCCATCCCAATGTTCTTGTTAAATCTGTTAACTCCATTATAAAAACCACATTAAAATCCACAAAGACTTAATAATACACATGACACCTGCACTGAGTGATGTCACTTCATTGGGAAACTTCAGAAAGGCAGTGAGGGATGTTCTGTTATGTTTCTTCTCTCATTAATTTGAACAAAATGTCAAGGATTTTACATCAGATTAATTATTAATCAAATCTGTTATTGTGATACTGGAGTGAATCTCTCACTCATCTCATCTCGTTACACTACACTACACCACCGTGCCACCCCCATCTCATTATCTCATTATCTCTAGCCGCTTTATCCTGTTCTACAGGGTTGCAGGCAAGCTGGAGCCTATCCCAGCTGACTACGGGCGAAAGGCGGGGTACACCCTGGACAAGTCGCCAGGTCATCACAGGGCTGACACATAGACACAGACAACCATTCACACTCACATTCACACCTACGCTCAATTTAGAGTCACCAGTTAACCTAACCTGCATGTCTTTGGACTGTGGGGGAAACCGGAGCACCCGGAGGAAACCCACACGGACACGGGGAGAACATGCAAACTCCGCACAGAAAGGCCCTCGCCGGCCACGGGGCTCGAACCCGGACCTTCTTGCTGTGAGGCGACAGTGCTAACCACTACACCACCGTGCCGCCCAAGCTCTCACTCATTAAAAAAAAACAAAACAGTAATATGATTAAAATTCATAAAATTCTGTTTTTTATACATGGCGTGTGGCAGCTAGTTTGAGGTTTGAATGTGGAGTTCAGACACAAAATGGTGGGAAATGGTGGTCAACTCTGTTATCAGTCAGTTCTGTTAATGGATTTTGTAGTTTAATGATAACAGAGTTGACGATGACTAACAGAGTCAACACTTAAAGTGTACCCACAATTACAGAATGGGCCGCATACATATTTTTGTTTCAAATGCTTAGCCTGATATTTTAAAAAATGTGCAAAATTAAACTTACAATCTTCAGATTAAAACACCATCTTGTTTTGCTGGACAGGAAGAATGTTGCATGTTGGAGTTTTAATCTCCACTATGTATTGAATGAGATTTCAGGATTGAATTAAATGATTTCAGAACTGCTCCTGCTATCAGCTTCACTCACAAGTACCTGCTACTTATTTTCACTTTTCCCCTCTGGCTCTAAGACAAATGATTCAACTTCAAGCTTATTGCAAAGTCCTTCCTGACTTGATCCAGGTGTTTGTAAAGCAGGAAGAACATGAATTTCCTTTTGAGTGCTTTGGTTACCAGAAAGATAACTGAAACCACCTGTGTTATGCAACATTTTCCTTAAAGTAGAATCTGTTTCAGTGCAAAAGGAAAGCATTGTTGATCCATGAAGTCAGGTCGGAATTCTTAGAAAACGGCAACAAACAGAAATGTATTCAACTCATGTGGTTCTGGTTAGATAATGGTTACAGAATGTTAATCATAGATGTTATCAAGTAACAATTCTACACACTACATGTTACTTCTCATGGACAAGTTTTCTGGTGTGACTCTTCATTTCCAATGATGCTGTGGCCCTGAAGTTCTCGAACAACAATGGGCAGCATGGTAGTGCAGTGGTTAGAACTGTTGCTTCACAGCAAAAAGGTTCTGAGTTTGAACCTCGCAGCTGACTGGGGTCTTTCTATGTGGAGTTTGAATGCTCTCCTCATGGGTTTCCTAATTGTCATTGGTTGTTTGTCTCTGTGTTTACCCTGCAATAGATTGGTGACTTGCCCATGGTATACTCTATCTCTCACCCAAAGTCAACGAGGATTGGTTCCAGCTTCCCCCATGACCCTGATGGATAAGTGGTATAGATGATGGATAGATGGATGGATGGATTTGAACACCAGCTTATCAACCCATCTCTAGAATGTGCTTTGCTTTGTGGAGGATGGTGATGCGTCTGGTCTCATGTCATTTCCTATTCTAAAATTGATTTGAGAAATTAAACCCAGCTTATTTTCCTTGTTGTTTAACCAAGGAAACCATCTCATCTCATCATCTCTAGCCGCTTTATCCTTCTACAGGGTCGCAGGCAAGCTGGAGCCTATCCCAGCTGACTACGGGTGAAAGGCGGGGTACACCCTGGACAAGTCGCCAGGTCATCACAGGGCTGACACATAGACACAGACAACCATTCACACTCACGGTCAATTTAGAGTCACCAGTTAACCTAACCTGCATGTCTTTGGACTGTGGGGGAAACCGGAGCACCCGGAGGAAACCCGCGTGGGTTTTCTGTGTGGAGTTTGCATGTTCTCCCCGTGTCCGCATGGACACAGAGAGAACATGCAAACTCCACACAGAAAGGCCCTCGCCAGCCCCGGGGCTCGAACCCAGGACCTTCTTGCTGTGAGGCGACAGCGCTAACCACTACACCACCGTGCCGCCCCCCAAGGAAACCAGTTTAAATGAATTAAAAATAAATAGAGTAGAGTGCACAAGCTCTGCACATGCAGAGAAATGCCCTCAAAAATAATGCAATTAAATTTTTCACTATGAATAGGATAGATACTTTATTGTCCTCACAGGGGAAATTATTTCTCAGTGAGTAAAACATGTCCATCTACGTTCCAACCCTCACCTATGATTATGAGCTTTGGGGAGTGACTGAAAGGATGAGATCACAAATACAAGCAGCTGAAATGAGCTTTCTGCATAGGGCTCACTCTTCGAGATAGGGTGAGGAGCTCAGACATCCGGAGGGATCTCGGAGTAGAGCCGCTGCTCCTTCATGTCGAAAGGAGTCAGCTGAGGTGGTTTGGGCATCTGATTAGGATGCCTCCTGGGTGCCTTCCTTTGGAGATAGGTCTGTGAAGGTTCTCAGTCATCCAGGTCATCATAAACCATAGGTGCTAAAGAAGGCAACTGGAGTTGCTTGAAATTCTTGAAGATGTTTCACCTCTCATCCAAAAGGCTTCTTCAGTTCTGTGCGACTAGTGGGGAGTTCCAAACTTCCAAACTTGCTGCCTTTAGCACCTACGGTTTCCTTTGGACGCTTTCTGGGCATGTCCAACTGGAAGGAGACCTTGGGGTAGACCCAGAACACACTGGAGACAGTATATATCTCATCTAGCCTTGGAGCACCGTGAGATCCCCCAGGAGGAAATGGAAAGCATTGTTGGGGAGAGGGACTCCTAGAATACCCTACTTAGCCTGCTGCCACCGCTACCCGACTTCAGATAAGCGGAAGGAAATGGATGGATGGATGGATGGATGGATGGATGGATGGTAAAACATGTCGGTCTCTGGCATGACCATACAAGCAGGGTGAAACACAAAAGACACTTTGACCGTTCAACACACATGCACCAGTCATATCACAGTGTTAGTATTGCACTTAATCCAAGAAAAGGCTAAACTATAGCCAAAGACTAGAAAAACTATAGATTACAAGGCCGGTTTTGACATCAACATACCCGTAATGAACACATAACATCAGTCCATACCCCAGTAATACAAAAAGGCCTTCAGAATATTGGGGAAATAAACACAATAAATACATACAAGATGTTCTCATAAAAGAAGAGGGATTGAAAGATTGTCATTATTCAGACCCGCTGAACAGAGACCCAGAGAGAAATTAAGGCCTACCATTACCTTTCAGGTGCTTATTTAAGTAGCTAATCCCTTGTGGAATAAATGACTGTTTTGTCCTATTTCTTGAAAGGGCTGGGTAGCGATACCTACTGCCTGAGGGTAACAGTTCAAAGCCAATAGAAAGTGGATGCTTTGGGTCTGCTAAAAATTTCTCTGCTTTATTAAGGGATCTGGAGATATGTTCGATGTTATTCGGTTTGATGCCGAGCAGTTTACTGGCAGGGGTTACTGTTTTTCTTAGTGTGTGCTTTTGTGCTTCTGTTGCACTGCCGAACCAGCATATGATGCAAAATGTTAAAAACACTCTCAGCAAAGGCGCTATAGAACAGCTTAAGCGTTGTGCAGTCAACGTCAAATGAAACAAACTTTTTAAGAAAATTGTTTGAATTGAAAACAAATACTATAATCTTAAGTGGCAATGAAATACATCAGGTGCAGTTTGTGCACTTTTATGAGAACATTGGCGAATATGTTTTACTGAGCATCTTGGAGAACCTGCCATGGTTCCTCTGGAGACTCTGACAGTCTCTCTTGCTTTTGCAAGGAAATTACTTTTTATGCGTTATATATTATTTTGACTTTACAGAATAAAGTGGAGCGCTGTCGCCTCACAGCAAGAAGGTCCTGGGTTCGAGCCCCGGGGCCGGCGAGGGCCTTTCTGTGTGGAGTTTGCATGTTCTCCCCGTGTCCGCGTGGGTTTCCTCCGGGTGCTCCGGTTTCCCCCACAGTCCAAAGACATGCAGGTTAGGTTAACTGGTGACTCTAAATTGAGCATAGGTGTGAATGTGAGTGTGAATGGTTGTCTGTGTCTATGTGTCAGCCCTGTGATGACCTGGCGACTTGTCCAGGGTGTACCCTGCCTTTCGCCCGTAGTCAGCTGGGATAGGCTCCAGCTCGCCTGCGACCCTGTAGAACAGGATAAAGCGGCTACAGATAATGAGATGAGATGAGAATAAAGTGGTTACTGACATACAATCATTGTTCTGTAACATTAATGAATGAATTAATTAATTAATTTCCCACCACCAATTAATTAATGTTTGGCAATCTAATTTTTTTTTATTTTGTTTTTTACTCAATAATGCGGACATCATAAAACAAACATCGATAGTAACACTTGTATTTTAAAATTAGGGTGTGTAAGACTTTTGTACCATACTGTATACAGTACTGTTCAAAACTCTCAGGCACCCTATTTTTTTTTCCAGCCAAACTTTGTTATAGATTTCTATTTTATGACTTCTAAATTATAGAGTCAAAACGTGACAAAAACATTTTAGAGTTCCAAACATTTGTTTTCCAGCACAAAATTAAATGTTACAGAAAAAAAAAATGTTTGTGTCTGAGCAGCATATTCCATAAGAGAGCACTTTTCAGATTAAAAAAGAAAGCATAATGAAGGCTGCTGGATTTTGGTGCAAAATGAAGAAGTGAGTGTGACAGTCAAAGTGTCCAGAAGAACTGCGGCTGGTTCTGTAAGATGCTCAGGAAAACCTACAGATCATTTCCACATAAAACTGACCTCACTGGACCTGAGACTAAAGCAAAGGGTTGTCTCACACCAAATACTGACTTTGTTTCATTTATTATGGCTCACTGATTACTGTTTAGCATTTTTTGTAATGGTGAAACATTTTATTTCATTATTTTTAAGCCATTTTTGGTCGACAGCATTTCCTTACATGTGCCTGAGACTTTTGCACAGCTCTATATATGAAGTATAATGTTAGATAATGAATAATGCCCATTTATTGAAAATGTTTGATCCTTTCATAAACTCTTATTTCTACTACTTGAAATTTATGGTCAAAAAAAGGGATTTAAAAACATGTCTTAATAAATGAACCCACATCGTCACTAAAAGCCAAGACTGCGGTCACTAATCTGCCAAAGTTCACCACAGCAAGCCTAAGAGGGAGTCTCATATTCCTTTTCTTTTAAACTCAGCAAGTCAGAAACTTGTGCACTAAAACACCGTACACCAGATGATCCACAGGACAGTTAACACCTCGTGGCAAAAGTCTGGGAATTACCTACAACTAAAGAACTACAGACTTCCTTCCAGGACAACAGTGCACACATTACAGGATATTTACAACATCCTCTATAATTTACCCAGCAATTTCACAACCAGGTTTAACAAAGTTAAGCAGCTCTCAATGAAATACTATGCCTTAAATAAGTATTTATCCCTTGAACTTTTTCACATTTTGTATAACTGCTGCCCGGAAATGAAATGAATTTGGGATTTTCTGCTGCTTAAAGCACTTTTGGACCAAACAGTTCTAGGAACTTATTTGAGAGAAACTACCCATTGAGAAGCTTCGCTAAGAACTGTGCACCTGCTAGGGTTTTTTTCTGTTTGCATTCACACTTGCATAAAGTGATGTAAGCTGGCTTGCTAGCGTGACGTTAGCAGGAAATGCTATATAAACAGTTATTTCACGAAATCGAGTCGTACATGAGCTGATAGCCGACGAGACGCGTAGCACTGAGTTGTCTATAATCCATGTACGATGAGATTGAGTGGAATAACTGTTTTATTCTCTCCACATTCACTGGATTTTGAGAAACAGCATTTTTATTTTTGCAAATTTGATAAATAAAAACTTTATACAAAATGTCCAACAAAATAATTTCCACTTAGAATGTAAACAAACCGGCAAAATGACAGGAGCAATTTGTGAAAAATGCTATAATAATAATTCTTGAAAAATAATGTTCTGACCATCAAATACTCATCTCATTATCTCTAGCCGCTTTATCCTGTTCTACAGGGTCGCAGGCAAGCTGAAGCCTATCCCAGCTGACTACGGGCGAAAGGCGGGGTTCACCCTGGACAAGTCGCCAGGTCATCACAGGGCTGACACATAGACACAGACAACCATTCACACTCACATTCACACCTACGCTCAATTTAGAGTCACCAGTTAACCTAACCTGCATGTCTTTGGACTGTGGGGGAAACCGGAGCACCCGGAGGAAACCCACGCGGAGAACATGCAAACTCCGCACAGAAAGGCCCTCGCCGGCCACGGGGCTCGAACCCGGACCTTCTTGCTGTGAGGCAACAGCGCTAACCACTACACCACCGTGCCGCCACACCATCAAATACTTTTATTCCATATTTTGTTGCATCTTTCGGGGGGTTTTGTTTTTGAGTAGAGTTTTATTTTGTCCTCGGTTGGTTCAGCAACATGCTCCACCATTTTTTGTTTTTCTCTACTCACAGTATATGAGCTGATAGCCTAGTAGTGGAGTAGCCAATCAGGGCACACGATTTACATATATATATATATATATATATATATATCTCCACGGTGGTGTAGTGGTTAGCGCTGTCGCCTCACAGCAAGAAGGTCCTGGGTTCGAGCCCCGGGGCCGGCGAGGGCCTTTCTGTGCGGAGTTTGCATGTTCTCCCCGTGTCCGCGTGGGTTTCCTCCGGGTGCTCCGGTTTCCCCCACAGTCCAAAGACATGCAGGTTAGGTTAACTGGTGACTCTAAATTGAGCGTAGGTGTGAATGTGAGTGTGAATGGTTGTCTGTGTCTATGTGTCAGCCCTGTGATGACCTGGCAACTTGTCCAGGGTGTACCCCACCTTTTGCCCGTAGTCAGCTGGGATAGGCTCCAGCTTGCCTGCGACCCTGTAGAAGGATAAAGCAGCTAGAGATCATGAGATGAGATGAGATATATATCCATCTATCCATTATCTGTAGCCGCTTATCCTGTACAGGGTTGCGGGCAAACTGGAGTCTATCCCAGCTGACTATGGGTGAGAGGTGGGGTACACCCTGGACAAGTCGCCAGATCATTGCAGGGCTGACACATAGACACAAACAACAATTCACACCTACGGTCAATTTAGACCCACCAGTTAACCTAACCTGCATGTCTTTGGACTGTGGAGGAAACCGGAGCACCCGGAGGAAACCCACACAGACACGGGGAGAACATGCAAACTCCACACAGAAAGGCCCTTGTTGGCCATGAGGCTCAAACCCAGAACCTTCTTCTGAGGCGACAGTGCTAACCACTACACCACCATGCTGCCATCAAAGAGAGTCAAAGAGTCGTTGGGGGAGTGCCTGTTAGAGAGCACACTCTGTCTAGGCCGTCGGCATGGTGAGGTAGGGTGGCCAATTCCTTTCCTCACCGCCTTTAACTTCCCCAGTGTTTCCACCAGGTCCCCATTCACTGCTGGGTGGACAGGAGGCGAGCCCCAGATCACCGTCCGAGGCGAGGCTCGAACCGGGGACCATTCGCTTGGCGGTCAAGCGCTCTAATCACTTGGCCACCTCGCCTCCATGCTGCCATATTTTATATATAATATTATCTCAAGCCTGGACTTCACTGTTGGCCCATTTTTCATTTCTCTTTTTTCATTTTTAATGCTAACATATTTACATGTGTTGTTTACATGGATATTGTTTTACATAGATTTTTTTTTTTAAATGCTGGTTGCTGGTGCTGCATTGGCTTGTGTTCAAACAATCAATATTCACTTATGTCTGGACCAATCACTATGCACGTACGTCACTCTTGGTTCTGCTTATGCTGGAAGAGTACTTACCCTGAAGTAGGAGCTAAAAATGTTCCTCAAAACAGTATTCTGAGATCTATGATTATTATCAGTTCCTGCAGGGGGAACTTCCTCCAACAGTTCTAAGAACTATGACAAAGTTCCTCTGGTCCAAAAGTGCCTTTGATTGCTGCTCTGAATAATTATCTCCTTATAGTCACTGTCTTTTGGTGGTTGGTATCCTTTAGGTATGGACTCTTAATGGTGCCTCCTTCCTTCCTTCCTCAGAACTTTGTTTCAGTGTGTTAGTTTATTGGTCTTTATGTAGGCATGCTCTCCAACAAACATGGGTCTTCCAAGAAAAGGTGTATTTACATTGAGATCATGTGACTTTAACTGCACTCAGGTCCACTCCATTCAACTAATTATGTTCCATATAATGGTTACTGACTGCACCAGAACTAATTTAGAGGTTTCACAGCGATGCCAGTGAATACTCATGCAATAACTTTGATGCTCTTTATTTGCAGACTAAACCATTTTGATCCTCCATTTCAGTTTTATGGTCCATTTTGTGAATATTTATGTCATATAATCACTAAGTCCATTTCAGTTTCAGGTTGTAACACTACAAAATGTGGAGAATTTCAAGGGTGTGAATATTTATGCAAGGCACTGTATATGTTCACAAGGAAAAAAACAAAAACAAACACCCTTGTAAACGTACGTAAGTGTAGACCGCAAACAACCAAGCAATCCGGACAAGGAAATGTCTCGAATTGCTTGTGATTTAGAACGATCCTTCTTTTGCACTAGCATTTAAGTTTCTAGCCTACAACACACATATGTATGTACTGTACTGTACTTTGGGGGCGTGGCTTTGGAAGGAACTATTGATGTGAGTGGCTGGATTTGTTTAAATTTGGAGTTTCAAAAGAGCTAGCTTCATAAATTCTGCCAAAATCACTGACTTCACATCGTAAACATCAGTTATTTTAATGCTATCCCTTGTTAGCTCATCTGGCCGACAGGTGTTGAGTTTATATCATCATGTGTTGTCTGTCATCCATCATTCGTCTGGGGTCATCCACATTTCATGAAAATTGCTTCTTCTCTCTCAATTATTCACTGATTTTTATTCTTTTTGGCAGGAAGGTAGGTCTGCCTGGGGGTGAATATAGCATCTACCCAAATTTGCAGAATTGCAATTAATAATCAAAATATGGAGTAATTAAGCCCTAATGAGCAGTTTCCACACAAATTGCGTCTTCTCCCTCAGTTCTTCACCTATTTTGATTCTTTCTGGCATGAAGGTAGGGGAACCTAGGGTGCATATAACTTCTACCCAGATTTGCTTAATTACAATTATTAATGAAATTATGGACTAATTAAGCCTTAATGAGCAGTTCAACAAAAATCATTTCTCGGTCAATTCCTCACCGTTTTGGATTCTTTCTGATAAATAGGTCGGTGTTCCTAGGGTGTATATAGCTTGTATATAGTGTATATAGCTTGCAACATTTATTGCGCAAGGTGGCCCACTTTAGATTGTTCCTTCTGGACTAGACGTGGCCGGAATGAGCTACGCCATCATTGACGGTCTCATTAGTATCTTTAATATCGCTAATTCGCCATTGGGCTACAAGACAGATCATATTACAAGAATCCATTACAGGAATCGTGTTTGGGAGTGTTAGAGCTAGTTTTCTTATTGCAAACATCCCCTGACCTTTTAGGTTTCTGCTGTATTTTAACAAAATGACATTTCAGGGAATAATACAACCTGGAAAAATGAGTAGCAATGCCATGCAATCTGAAGCGAGGCTCGAAGACCTGTGCACTTTGCAGTTCTTCATATTTTTCATTCAGAGGTGCTAGATCTTTCCCTGATTACGCGCCTTCTAGTGCTGGCCAGGCTGTTGGTATAAAAGCTTACCTGATCTTTCCAGAGAATAACCAGAAAATAAAATTGAACAAGCAGCTACAGGGGTCCAGGCAGAGGTCTATGCTTTGTGGAGCAAGGCCAGGAAGCACACACAATCTGCAGATAAGATGAAGTCAAGGACATTACATGCACTGAGCCAGAGCAGGACTGAAGTTTGGCTCATATCTGGTGGTTGGAACTTTGCTAGAGTAAACAGAGAATGGAGCTGGCCCAATTTAAACGAACAGGAACTATTCACTAATGATGGCAAGCTCAGGACCAGACTCTGCTTATCTCCAGACATCATGCCCCAAAAGGATATGTCCTACTCATGCAGACTGGCTGAACATGATAGGGATGTACTCTGGACAGAGACACTGGACAGAGACATGTCCACTCCTTTGAGAATTATACTGGTCTGTTGTTGTGCTCTTGGTAGTGAGTCCTATCAGCAACAATAGTGTCTGTTTTTTTTAAGCATTGCATCCCTCCTGGTTTCTGGTTGAAAATTGGGGAAATGTTTACTGTTTTTTTTTCTTTACAAAATACAAGAATTCTGTGAGGTTTAAAAAATGCAATGTTGGCTTATACTGGAGTAAGATAATAATACAATCTAAAATTATGAAGCTGCTGAGGTGGCATGGTGGTCATTTATTTAATAAGGTCTGGCCACAAATTAATATGTTGAGGCCACAAGCCAAACATTTGAGGTCATGAATTGTGTAATTTGAGCCCACCGCTTTAAATTGTGGGAATGTCACATTGAATATGTGGCCTTTTGTTAATTATCTGGTTGGAATGAGTGAAATAAGTCTGTTTGTGGGCTAATGGCATCCATGTTGTAATCCCATTGGCTCCAATACGTCTTTATCCATCTTTCCAAGATTGAGGTAAAATTATCATAATATAACCAGTCTTCTCCATGCTTAAGCTCCTGCGGCCACAATGGTCAAATTCAATTGTCTTTGTCTCTCATTTTTTAAATACAATAGTTGCAATGATTCAAGTACTTCATGACAACAAAATAGTTGTAGATCTTAAGAACTTAACTTGTGGCAGAGATGCATCCAACCAGCATGTTTTTGGGACCTGAAGGAAACCCACATGGAAATGGGAAGATGAGCAAAACTCCACACCGACAGTAACCTGCACCACAAAACTCAGGTTCAGTACACAGTTTGGGGCTAAGGACCAAACTGTGGCAGCATGGTAGTGTTGGGCTTTGAACTCACAACCTTGCAGTCAATAATCAAGTAGTCCAATGTCTTAGCTACTGAGATACCACTGAGTGTTATCAATTGTGGCATAATTAGACAGAAGAGAAATAATAATTATTCATAATTATTCTATCCACATTCACTGGATATGAGCAATCGTATGCTCTGATCGGCTACTCTACTACTAGGATATCAGCTAATATACTGTGAGCAGAGAAAGACAAAATGGCGGAGTGTGTTGTTGAACCAACCGAAGACGAAATAAAAACTCTACTCGGAAACAAACCCCCCAAAATTGTTATCAAGTATTTAAAAGAAACAGAAATAGCTAAAAGAATAGTTCCCTCCCCCATATTTCCTGTTCCACACTCCAGCCCAGTCGGTGGAAGTAATGCACCTTTAAATTGGTTTGCTAACCACCAAAAAACCCTGAAGAAGAAGAAGACCCCCCAAAATGCAAAAAAAAGCAATAAAATATGGAATAAAAGTATTTGACAGTAAGAGCAAATCTGTTTTTATTTTTCAAGAATTATTATTATCACATTTTTTCACAAATTGCTCCTGTCATTTTGTTGGGTGTTTTTGTACAAAGTTTTTAATTTATCGAAGTTGCAAAAAATAAAAATGCTCTGTTTCTCAAAATCCAGTGAATGTGGATAGAATAAAAGTTATTTCACTCAATCTCATCGTACATGGATTATAGTGCCTTGTCAGCTATCAGCTCATGTACGACTTGATTTCGTGGAATAACTGTTAAATATTTAGGTACAGTATACAAGTTCATGGACATTGATTTATGAAGAGCGAAGTACTATTACTAATCAATCACAGATTTGTCAATAATGATGAGCCTCTCTTCATCATCACTGGACCTTAAAGGTAGACCGCCTTTCAGATTTTTCAAGTGTAGGTCATGAAAAGAATTTTCCCGACACCCAATTATTTTTGTTTAATGGACCAAAAGCTACTGAATTCGAAACACAGACTTCCAATTTTATTAGTTTTTTTAATAGAACAATGAATTAATTTATCTCCACGTGGCCCTAAATTCTCTGCTATTTTTTCCTGCTTCACCATGACCCAATATAAGATACTACGTCATGGTGGGCTTTCCCTGTTCACACAAGGCAAACAATTGTGGGATACAAATTTGAAACAGGAGAGAAAAACGGAGGACGTGAGTGTGCGAATGAAATGTGAAAGACCGACTACAGTAACGGAAAGAAAGCGAGAAGAAAAGACGTTATGTTATACGAAGGAAAGGAAACGCAGGACCAAACTAATAAATATTGGCACCCAGCGAGCACCTCGGTGTGATCAGCTGTTCGTTTAGCGACAGAATGATGGAACCGTCAGTGCACGCTCAAAGGTAAACCTGCGCATACGCACACACACACACGGACTTCCTCTGTCTGCTTGACTGCGCGAAGCGAGCGATTTCATGCACACTATTTGCGAGAGAATCCTATTACAGAAATAAACAAATATCACAATGACAAAATTTCAGAGGGAACTAAATTTCACGGATTTTATGAAATCGAAAGGCCGTCTAGCTTTAAAGTTCATTGAACTAAAAGTAAGAATGCGCAAGTCTTTAAGTGGACTTTACCTTAAAGATCCTGAAACCATTCCCCAACATGACTCATTATATTTAAGAGCCATATTAATCTCAGCGATGGTAACTGACTTTGTGCAAGTTTGAGAGATGGTAATAAACATGTCATAGAAAACTGAATGGACCTATTTTGTGTAATGCTGATCGTGACAAGTTTAAGGTCACTGGCACTGTCTCCTCACTGCTATGAGCAGAACATATGGAAGCAATACAACTAGCTGTGTTTTGTGAAACTCTGCCCAATGAACAGCAGGCCAAAGTCCAAGGACCTCCTCCTGAAAAGCCAAGCCGTACAAAATAATAAGGCAAACTGCTCTCAAAGGCAGTCTTTTCAAAAATTGTCTGATGATGCATATTGACACTGTTAAACAGGAGCTAAGGCTGACGTCAGTGCTCTGAAAGTGTCTTTTGTTCCCCTATATTCTTCCATACAGTTTCAGCCATTCAGCCTGCACATATATCTGTCTTTACCTACCATGAAATTTGGCACTTGGTCTCCCAAAATATAGCCTGATCTCTGAAAAATTGTTTCATTACATTCTGGATTAAAATGAATTAATGATCGGAGATGATCCATCATCTTGACTCAAAAGCAGAGTGTGTGTGCTATTAGGGGCTTAGATTCAGAGGAAATCACTCTCTAGAACAGCTTGAAAGATGCAAGTTGGTTAATGCTAGTGACTGAAGAACTCGTTAGTGTGGCCAAGTTTATGACAGTTGAGGATAAAAGTGGAGATGAGGGGATTGATTTGGACATGGCTCATGCCTGCAGGATTTAAGGAAAAGTAGTTGGTTCTCGGCTGGTGTTCACACAGCAGGACTTCCTGCTCCTGATATTAGGTGGCTGTAAAGGAAGCTGTCGAGCGACTCTACAACGAGAGCCAACAGAACATCAAAACAATCAGGAGGAGGATCAGGGCAATGCTAATTATCATCATCATGGCCACTCTACATGACACGGTCCTGTTCTTCATGTCAAGTATTTGGTTGCGTTTAATAATAAACTATGATTTCATCTATTCATTCAAAGATTGAAACAATTGCCAAGTTGGATTTGGTCCAAGTGCAGGCTACACCAGTAGTAAAACTTCCTTAGATTAGATTAGATTAGATTAGATTAGATTAGATTAGATTAGATTAGATAGAACTTTATTGATCCCTTTGGGAGGGTTCCCTCAGGGAAATTACGATTCCAGCAGCATCATTATAGATTAACAAAGAAAAGAAATAGAGAAAACTTCTGGATGAATTAAAATAAATTAAGTATTTACATATACAAATATAAAAAGAATAAGATATGGGGAAGAGAGGAAGGGGGGAGAGAGAGGAGGGGAAAATGGGGGGAGAAGGGGGGGCAGCAGGAGAGATATTGCACTTTATATTGCACATTGTCCGGTATTGCTTATTGTTAGGCTAGGTTACTGCTCCTTCCCGTCCTCTGTCCTCCTGTTCCCCCTCCTCCCCCCCAGAGAGGAGTTGTACAGTCTGATGGCGTGAGGGACGAAGGAGTTTTTGAGTCTGTTCGTCCTGCACTTGGGAAGGAGCATTCTGTCACTGAACAGGCTCCTCTGGTTGCTGATGACGGTGTGCAGAGGGTGACTGGCATCGTCCATGATGTTCAGTAGTTTGTCCATAGACCTCTTCTCTGCCACCGTCACCAGAGAGTCCAGCTTCATGCCGACCACAGAGCCGGCCCGCCTGATCAGTTTGTCCAGCCTGGATGTGTCCTTCTTGTATGATCCTGTACATGTTTGCTTAAAGTCATCCTCAAGCATGACCGTATCAGAGATGGAAAAGGAAATTATGACCATCCCTACTGTTCTGGATCACTTGCTGTTCCTTTGTGAAACGTTTGGTAAAAAAAAAAAAAAATCATCCAGCCATTATCTATACCGCTTATCTGTCATGGTTGTAGGGAAGCTGGAGCTGATCCAAGATGACTTCGGGCAAGAGGCAGGGTTAAAGGTTAATGCACTGCAATTGGTAAAACTGAAAAAAAGGGGGGTAAGACAGGTAAAAATCATTAAATAATGAGACCGTCAATGACGGTGTAGCTCACTCCGGCCCTGTCTAGTCCAGAAGGAACGATCTAAAGTGGGACACCTTGCGCAATAAATGTTGCAAGCTATATACACCAGACCTGGGCATTTTACGGCCTGCGGGCCGCATCCGGCCCTTTGGTTCATTCTGACCGGCCCGCGTAAGGTTAATTAGAAATTACAAAATAAACTTATTTTCTAATTTTACCTCATGCATGGACTGAATGTGCATTGCTTTTATTTTGAAGTTGTGTTCAACAAAAACGCAATGCGCGCGACATGAACATGACATGAAATCCTACGAAACCTAATCCCGCGATAACTACTTCCGTAATTTGTCCAGACCAACCACAAACTTGTACGTCATCCTTCAAACGGTCCAGCCAATCACATAGTGTGATGTCACCAGCAGGCGCCGGAGCCCGAGCCGATCTGTAGATCTGATTCCTACACCGAATCGACTGATGATCATCTGTCAGCTGTGCTTCGCATCTCCACCTCAGACATTCAACCTGACTCTGATGCACTCGTTAAAGACCAACAGAGACTAGATTTCTCTCACTGAACAAATAAAAAACTGAAAAACACCAAATGAGGTGATTAGACTACAAATGTGGGCATCATTATTATAATATGATGTATCTTGCTTGATATTTGGAGTAGAAAGACAATATTGTGATGTCTTTATTGTGTTTTGGGGTGAATGTGACTGAAAAAAAATGGTACAAACGTTCACATTTTGTTAACCATCGTTTTGGGAAATTTGATTGAATAAATGACATTTTTTGTAAGGCAACCTCGTTTTTTCCATACTCTTACCAGTCTTAGCAGCTTGTAAAAACAGTGTTATTTATTGCTTTATATAAAGAAATACAATTAATATTATGCAGAATTTAGTTCAGCCTTTTGGTCCGGCCCTCCACAAAATTTTCTGTTTCTCATGTGGCCCCATGGAAAAAATAATTGCCCACCCCTGATATACACTATATACAAGCTATATATAGAAGTGATATCCACCCTAGGAATACCGAACTATTTACCAGAAAGAATCCAAAACAGCGAGGAATTGACTGAGAAGTGATTTTTGTTGAACTGCTCATTAAGGCTTAATTAGTCCATAACTTCATTAATAATTGTAATTAAGCAAATCTGGGGAGAAGTTACGTGCACCCTAGGTACCCCTACCTTCATGCCAGAAAGAATCAAAATTGGTGAAGAATTGAGGCAGAAGAAGCGATTTGTGTGGAAACTGCTCGTTATGGATTGATTAATTACTCCATGTCTTCATTATTAATTGCAATTATGCAAATTGGTGTAGAAGCTACTGTATATGTACCTCAGCAAGGCCTGCCTTCCTGCCAAAAAGAATAAAACTCAGTGAAGAATTGAGAGAGAAGAAGTGATTTTCGTGAAATGTGGATGACACTGGATAGACGCTGGATGATGGACAACGCATGATGGCATAAGCTCATCGCTTCTCAGCCGGATGAGCTAGTAATAACAATAATTATTTCATAACAAAAGTACTAAAGTATATGTACGAGTTAAAACCCAACAAAAAGTAATATACTTACAGTGGTGCTTGAAAGTTTGTGAACCCTTTAGAATTTTCTATATTTCTGCATAAATATGACCTAAAACATCATCAGATTTTCACACAAGTCCTAAAAGTAGATAAAGAGAACCCAGTTAAACAAATGAGACAAAAATATTATTACTTGGTCATTTATTTATGGAGGAAAATTATCCAATATTACATATCTGTGAGTGGCAAAAGTATGTGAACCTTTGCTTTCAGTATCTGGTGTGACCCCCTTGTGCAGCAATAACTGCAACTAAACATTTCCAGTAACTGTTGATCAGTCCTGCACACCGGCTTGGAGGAATTTTAGCCCATTCCTCCATACAGAACAGCTTCAACTCTGGGATGTTGGTGGGTTTCCTCACATGAACTGCTCGCTTCAGGTCCTTCCACAACATTTCCATTGGATTAAGGTCAGGACTTTGACTTGGCCATTCCAAAACATTAACTTTATTCTTCTTTAACCATTCTCTGGTAGAACAACTTGTGTGCTTAGGGTTGTTGTCCTGCTGCATGACCCACCTTCTCTTGAGATTCAGTTTATGGACAGATGTCCTGATATTTTCCTTTAGAATTCACTGGTATAATTCAGAATTCATTGTTCCATCAGTGATGGCAAGCCGTCCTGGCCCAGATGCAGCAAAACAGGCCCAAACCATGATACTACCACCACCATGTTTCACAGATGGGATAAGGTTCTTATGCTGGAATGCAGTGTTTTCCTTTCTCCAAACATAATGCTTCTCATTTCAAGCAAAAAGTTCTATTTTGGTCTCATCCATCCACAATACATTTTTCCAGTAGCCTTCTGGCTTGTCCACGTGATCTTTAGCAAACTGCAGACGAGCAGCAATGTTCTTTTTGGAGAGCAGCGGCTTTCTACTTGCAACCCTGCCATGCACACCATTGTTGTTCAGTGTTCTCCTGATGGTGGACTCATGAACATTAACATTAGCCAATGTGAGAGAGGCCTTCAGTTGCTTAGAAGTTACCCTGGGGTCCTTTGTGACTTCGCCGACTATTACACGCCTTGCTCTTGGCGTGAACTTTGTTGGTCGACCACTCCTGGGGAGGGTAACAATGGTCTTGAATTTCCTCCATTTGTACACAATCTGTCTGACTGTGGATTGGTGGAGTCCAAACTCTTTAGAGATGGTTTTGTAACCTTTTCCAGCCTGATGAGCATCAACAACGCTTTTTCTGAGGTCCTCAGAAATCTCCTTTGTTCGTGCCATGATACACTTCCAGAAACATGTGCTGTGAAGATCAGACATTGATAGATCCCGGTTCTTTAAATAAAACAGGGTGCCCACTCACACCTGATTGTCATCCCATTGATTGAAAACACCTGACTCTAATTTCACCTTCAAATTAACTGCTAATCCTAGAGATTCACATACTTTTGCCACTCACAGATATGTAATATTGGATCATTTTCCTCAATAAATAAATGACCAAGTATAATATTTTTGTCTCATTGGTTTAACTGGGTTCTCTTTATCTACTTTTAGGGCTTGTGTGAAAATCTGATGATGTTTTAGGTCATATTTATGCAGAAATATAGAAAATGCTAAAGGGTTCACAAACTTTCAGGCACCACTGTAAACGAGTTAAAGAATCACTTGTCACAGTTCACTGAAACCTGTGTAATTATTATACTCATGTTTTCAACACAATCAATATTGTTTAGTTTTCCTCTGATTGACCTAAATACTGTTATACTGTAAATATCATGAGCTTAATGTCAAAATCTCATGATCTGGTTTCAGTCAGAAGAGGACCGAATTGAAAGTAACAGAAATCCTTTAAAAACACAAAAAAGTCTTATAACCTTGTGGTTAAGGAACCCTGTTGCCTGTGGTTTAACCTGATCCCAGTCTTCCTCACGTTCATGGTGTGCTCATATCACCTCCACTTTCTGGATCAGTTGCTGTTCCTTTGTGTGGTTTTGTTTGATAACCGCAGAGCACTGAAATGAAATTAATCTTTTCCATGTGACCCAATGTCAAAGAGCCACAGGGTCAGTAACGGGAATGGCAATTCACCTTCTTCCCCCTCCTCTCTTTTCGACCTGTCTAATCGAAACCCCTGTAATCACCACAACCACTACCACCATCAGCATGACCTGCAGGTGATTAGAAGCTATAACCTCATGTCTCTTTGCCACTAAGCATCCGGATTCATTCAACCTCCTTGTCTAAAGGACTTGTTTGTGCTACCAGGAACTAATCAAGTCACTGAAGGTCCCCTTGTAGAAGTGGAGGCTATCCTACAATTCCCCATGTGTGCTGATTCGAGAGGCCCCATGTGTCTTTTATGTAATCAGGGTTAGTGTGGTGGGCTGGAGGACTAAATAGTGGTGGGCTGTGAGTTTGCAGCTTTGAAGGGCTTCTCAGATCTGCCTTTGGGCCCCTATGGATGTGGGCTTTGATCCAGGTGGCCCAGATTCTTCATCTCAAAGCACGTCTGTGTTTTTCTCACCATCATGCTGCTCAACAGCAAGCCTTGAACTGTAGGGTTTTTATTTGTTTGTTTGTTTTGGTTTTTTAATTTTTTTTTTTTTAATGCTAACAATTGGTATGTTTCCAGTCTACAGACACTAATCACAAAGTTTTAATTTTCCATATTTTCCATCCCAGAATTTGAAGGCACTTTCTAGACATATTGTGCTTTGGCAGTGTTCTAAATGAGTCATTGATTTTTGGAATTGCCCGAAAAGGACATCAAGATTTTTAGATGAATTTCCACCCTGCTTCCAGACAAGTCCAGCCTCAGATATGTTCTCAGCTTGGTTGGGACGCTCATAAATAAAATGATTACTGCATTATGAAGGACATATTAAAAGCTGAGCTTTCATCTGTGAGACATTAAGGTTGGAAAAATTAAGTGTCAGAATAGATCTCCACCATGAGGGTCTCTCTTGCAGTCCCAGCAATCCCACAAAGACTGTAGATCAATGTGAATATCCGCTGGTGTCATCGCTCAGCTAATGGTTACGGAGGAGCAAAGGAAGTGGAGAATGGGAAAGTTTTCTCTCTGCTTTTCCAGTTATTCAAAAAGTTACAGCATTTGCCATTAGGGTGCTGGTTTACATCCAGGATATGTGTCATCTTTTCCATTGCAGTGCTCCTTGTTTGGTTGTAAAATGGACACAAAGCTAATAATCAGTGGCTATAATTTGGAAAAGTCATGGAGGTGCTTCATAATTTTTAGCACGGTCTCGCACCAAGAACAAAGCTTTTAAACTATTCAATTTCTTCTGAACATTGGATGAAATCAGGGTAATCTGGTACACAAAAAGCACACTATTTACAGGTTTTTTTTTAATTATTGTATTGATATTATTATTGAATCATTTCACTAAAATTGAAACATGTTAAGAAGTGTTAATGCCATTGTTAGCATTGTTTATGATGCATTAAGGCTGATGTTTACTGTTTGTTAAATAAGGAAATCAGTAAGAAAAGAATACATGCTTATAGTAAAACGAGACCATCAATGATGGTGTAGCTCACTCCGCCCCCTTCTAGTCCAGAAGGAACGATCTAAAGTGAGCCACCTTGCGCAATAAATGTTGCAAGCTATATACACTATATACAAGCTATATATAGAAGCTATATACATCCTAGGAATACCAACCTACTTACCAGAAAGACTCCAAAATGGCGAGGAATTGACCGAGAAGAAGCAATTTTTGTTGAACTGCTAATTAAGGCTTAATTAGTCCATAACTTCATTAATAATTGTAATGAAGCAAATCTGGGTAGAAGTTATATGCACCCTAGGTACCCCTACCTTCATGTCAGAAAGAATTAAAATCAGTGAAGAATTGAGGGAGAAAAAGTGATTTGTGTGGAAACTGTTTGTTAGGATTTAATTACTCCATATCTTCATTATTAACTGCAATTATGCAAATTTGGGTAAAAGCTATATGGACCCCAGGCAGACCGACCTTCCTGCCAAAGAGAATAAAAATCAATGAAGAACTGAGAGAGAAGAAGCGATTTTCGTGAAATGTGGATGACGCCGAACGGGTGGCGGACAACACAGGATGGCATAAACTCATCACCTGTTGGCCAGATGAGCTAATACTCAACCCTCAGGCCACCCACCCTGTTGCACCCCACAGTTCATTATTTTCCAATAATAGCAGATTGTGAAGTGTTTATTCCTTTTATACCACAGCAGTTTACAAATGCAAACTATTTTTATGGTTTCCTCACCAGTCTCTCTCTCTCTCTCTCTCTCTCTCTCTCTCTCTCTCTCTCAGAGTTAATAAAACAAACAAAAAGAAAACACAGCTTATGCTACCAAGAGAACGCAAAGCACAAAGTCCCTTTCTTAAAGGCTTTCTTATGTTAGAAAATTTTTACAGATTTATCTCTGACTGATACAAAACACTGACACTGGGGACATCCTGCAAAAGAAGTCACCATATTAACAATTGCATATATTTTTAAAATCCATTTATATGGTGGAATCCACCATAAAAGTCCCTGTGGAAGGAAACAATAAGGTTTTAGTGCACTAAACCTGTGAGTTGAAATCCAGCAGCACAAGTGTCAGAGCTGCTGTTATAGAAAACACTTTCTGACCAATCAGAATTGAGAATTCAATGGCACTATGCTATAACTACTATCCATCCATCCATCCATCCATCCATCCATCCATAACCGCTTATCCTGTGCAGAGTTGTGGGCAAGCTGGAGCCTATCCCAGCTGACTATGGGTGAGGCGGGGTACACCCTGGACAAGTCACCAGATCATGGGCTGACACATAGACACAGACAACCATTCACACTCACATTCACACCTATGGTCAATTTGGAGCCACCAATTAACCTAACCTACATGTCTTTTGACTGTGGGGGAAACCGGAGCACCCGGAGGAAACCCACGCGGACACGGGGAGAACATGCAAACTCCACACAGAAAGGACCCCGTCGGCCACTGGGCTCGAACACAGAACCTTCTTGCTGTGAGGCGACAGTGCTAACCTCTACACCACCGTGCCGCCCTGTCAGAAATCCAGTATCTCAAAATATTAGAGTATTTCATTTTGAGTTTGAGTAAAACAGTATAAATGCTGTGTATCTCTTGGTCTAGTTCAGTACATGCAAACACAATCATGGGGAAGACTGCTGATTTGACAGTTGTCCAGAAGGTGATCATCGACACGTTCCACAAAGAGGGCAAGTCACAGAAGTGCTGAAAAGACTGGATGGAAAAGGTACACAAGCAACAGGGATGGCAGCAGCCTTGAGAAGATTGTCAAGAAAAGTCAATTCAAGAATCTGGAAGAGCTTAACAAGGCATGTACTGAGGCTGGTGTTGGCGCATCAAGAGCCAACATGCCCAGACGTCTTCAGGAAAGGGGCCACAACTGTCACATTCCTAATATCAATCCACTTCTGAACCAGAGACAACATCAGAAGCATCTTACCTGGTCTAAGGAGAGAAAGAACTGGACTGTTACTCAGTGGTCCAAAGTCCTCTTTTCAGATGAAAGTAAATTTTGCATTTCATTTGGAAACCAAGCTCTTAGAGTCTGGAGGAAGATGGAGAGGCACAGAATCCAAGATGTTTGAAATCCAGTGTGAAATGTCCATCGTCTGTGATGATTTGGGGTGCAATGTCATCTGCTGGTGTTGGTGTTGGTCCACTGTGTTTTATCAAGTCCAAAGTCAACACAGCGTCTACCAGGAGATTTTAGAGCACTTCATGCTTCCATCTGCTGACAAGCTTTATGGAGATGCCAGTTTCCTTTTCCAGCAGGACAGCACCTGCCCACAGTGCCAAAACTACTACCAAATGGTTTGCTCACCATGATATTTCTGTGCTGGATTGGCCAGCTAACTCGCCTGACCTGAACCCCAAAGAGAATCTGTCAAGTATTGTCAAGAGGAAGATAAGAAACACCTGACCCAAAAATACAGATGAACTGAAGGCCATTATCAAAGCAACCTGGGCTTCAATAACACCTCAGCAGTGCCACAGGCTCATCGGCTCTGTGCCACGCCCCATTGATGCAGTAATTTGTGCTAAAGAAGCCCCAACCAAGTATTGAGTATATACATGAACATACTTTCAGAAGTTGGACATTTCTGTATTGTAAATAATTTTTTGATTGCTCTGAGGAAATATTCTAATCATTTATGATTTCTGATTTTCATGATAATCATAAAAATTAAAACAAAAGAAGCCTTGAAATGTTTTTTACATGTAATGAATATAGAACTTTTTCACAATATTAATTTTTTTTTTTAGATGCACTTGTATTTCTGAAACTAATGTAACTTCAAGGAACTTTAGTGTAAAGAATTTCTCTTGGAGTGATTGCACTTTCACTGTCGATAATAATTTAAAAAAATAAAATAAACAAGTTGTTAACTTCAGTCTTGTGATAGATCTCCTTCCAAGTTCAAATTCAAAGCAGCCCCATGGATGAGAGCTCTCTCGCTCTGCTCACAGTGAATAGTGTGTGAAGACACATTAAACACGGTCGATTCTGCTTACACTCAACAGCACACCATTGATCCGTTTTCTAATCATGGCACCTGGAGAGAATACAGACTAAGAGTTTGAAGCCAAAAGTCTTACATCTCTGAGCTTCGACCTGCACAAAGACAAACATGAAGACGATGCTGGTACACAGAAGGTTGTAGCGACACATGGTTATTTTAGATGGCACTATTTTTTATTACCTTTCCTTTCTTACACAGTGCTTAATGCACTTTGCTTAGAAGGCAAGAAAACATTTTGCTAGTGGCACCTCCAAAAGAAGCTTAATTGGTATTCATATTTCAAAAATACCAACATTATTCATTTGAATCCACATTTCGATGATGGTAAAACAGATTAAAATCCAACTTGGATGTTTGGAAAGTAACAGACAACAAAATGTATGAGCGACAGATAGAGAACATCTTTCATACCAAAACCTTCCTTCCAAGTGAAGCTTCTCCAATGTCATCACCAAACTGCAAGGCCAAACCACAAAAACACTCACATATATCCTTTTAATCTCCTTTTATCCTTTGCCTCATTTTTTCCCCCCTGAAGGTCCTACATGCTCAGAATCCACCTCTGGCTCTCTCTCTCTCCCCCCCCCCCCCCTTTTTTTTTTTTTTTTGGTCTGATATTGATTTTCAGGAAATGAGTCTTGGGCTAGATTATCTAAGTTTGCCAGCCCAGTATCTCATCATCAGGATAATGTGAACTCGGACACAAGATCTGCTCAAGCATTCCACTAAACAATGAAGATGAGCCAGTGATAAATCAGCAGCTCTTTGGTCTGAGATTTCTGACCACCAATAGCATTCAACAGGCAAGTTGCAAATGTAGAAACTCCTGAAATGTAGCTTAATCCACCCTTGGCTTGAATATAAATCTATAAATCAGAAAACATCTGCTTCCCAGCTCCCGTCTATCAGCATCACTGCTCAGAAACAGCAACGACCGCTTACTGGGATATCCGGAGAACTTGCACGTATTGTATAACATCCAGAAGTTTTCTTCATAACAAAATTTTCCATGTTTTAAGACTCTTGAGCTGTTTCTATTCAAGGATGGAGAAGTACCTCAGTAACTTGGTTCACCCTGTATGTATAATATCAACATGCAGAACAAAATGTTTTGGTTTCCCAAAAGCTAAAAAGTAGAATCTACCACAACATAATAGCATAATGCCAGCTAGTTTGGTCAGTGGATTAGTATGAAATAATGAAAAACAAGCAAGTATGCAAAAAGGTTTGCGCAACTGAAGTTACTGGCAAACATTTTGGCTATAAGCTACAGCGGTGCTTGAAAGTTTGTGAACCCTTTAGAATTTTCTATATTTCTGCATACTGGTAAATATGACCTAAAACATCATCAGATTTTCACACAAGTCCTAAAAGTAGATAAAGAGAATCCAGTTAAACAAATAAGACAAAAATATTATACTGAGTCATTTATTTATTGAGGAAATGATCCAATATTACATATCTGTGAGTGGCAAAAGTATGTGAACCTCTAGGATTAGCAGTTACTTTGAAGGTGAAATTAGAGTCAGGTGTTTTCAATCAGTGGGATGACAAATCAGGTGTGAGTGGGTGTTTTATTGAAAGAACAGGGATCTATCAAAGTCTGATCTTCACAACACATGTTTGTGGAAGTGTATAATGTCATGAACAAAGGAGATTTCTGAGGACCTCTGAAAAAGCATTGTTGATGCTCATCAGGCTGGAAAAGGTTACAAAACCATCTCTAAAGAGTTTGGACTCCACCAATCCACAGTCAGACAGACAGTGTACAAATGGAGGAAATTCAAGACCATTGTTACCCTCCCCAGAGGTGGTTGACCAACAAAGATTACTCCAAGAGCAAGGCATGTAATAGTCTGCAAGGTCACAAAGGACCCCAGGGTAACTTCTAAGCAACTGAAGGCCTCTCTCACATTGGCTAATGCTAATGTTCATGAGTCCACCATCAAGAGAACACTGAACAACAATGGTGTGCATGGCAGGGTTGCAAGGAGAAAACTACTGCTCTCCAAAAAGAACATTGCTGCTTGTCTGCAGTTTGCTAAAGATCATGTGGACAAGCCAGAAAGCTATTGGAAAAATGTATTGTGGATGGATGAGACCAAAATAGAACTTTTTGGTTTAAATGAGAAGCATTATGTTTGGAAAAAGGAAAACACTGCATTCCAGCATAAGAACCTTATCCCATCTGTGAAACATGTTGGTGGTAGTATCATGATTTGGGCCTGTTTTGTTGCATCTGGGCCAGGACAGCTTGCCATCATTGATGGAACAATGAATTCTGAATTATACCAGTGAATTCTAAAGGAAAATGTCAGGACATCTGTCCATGAACTGAATCTCAAGAGAAGGTGGGTCATGCAGCAAGACAACGACCCTAAGCACACAAGTCGTTCTACCAAAGAATGGTTAAAGAAGAATAAAGTTAATGTTTTGGAATGGCCAAGTCAAAGTCCTGACCTTAATCCAATTGAAATGTTGTGGAAGGACCTGAAATGAGCAGTTCATGTGAGGAAACCCACCAACATCCCAGAGTTGAAGCTGTTCTGTATGGAGGAACGGGCTAAAATTCCTCCAAGCCAGTGTGTAGGACTGATCAACAGTTACCGGAAATGTTTAGTTGCAGTTATTGCTGCACAAGGGGGTCACACCAGATACTGAAAGCAAAGGTTCACATACTTTTGCCACTCACAGATATGTAATATTGGATCATTTTTTTTTCAATAAATAAATGACCAAGTATAATATTTTTGTCTGATTTGTTTAACTGGGTTCTCTTTATCTATTTTTAGGACTTGTGTGAAAATCTGATGATATTTTAGGTCATATTTATGCAGAAATATAGAAAATTCTAAAGGGTTCACAAACTTTCAAGCAGCACTGTATGTTCTACTCTCACATGTAAAACATATTATATAAGTGTGGCTAGCATTGTCACATGTTTAATCATGAGAGTTATGAGCTTGCCTTTATTATGCTCGTCTTCAGTGTGTCTTCATCCCTGCTGTCTGTCATGACATGGCTAATTAATTTGCTTGGTAAAAATAGTTCTACTTTCAACCAGATCATGCCTTGGTTGAGATGCAGAATGCAGCAGGTTGGTTACAGCATCGATGTGTATCACATCACTGGCTAAACACAACCTAAATATCCACCCATCCATTATCTGTAGCCGCTTATCCTGTTCTACAGGGTCACAGGCAAGCTGGAGCCTATCCCAGCTGACTATGGGTGAGAGGCGGGGTACACCCTGGACAAGTCACCAGGTCATCACAGGGCTGACACAGAAACAAACAACCATTCACATTCACACCTACGGTCAATTTAGAGCCATCAGTTAGCCTAACCAGCATGTCTTTGGACTGTGGGGGAAACCAGAGCACCCAGAGGAAACCCACGCGGACACGGGGAGAACATGCAAACTCCACACAGAAAGACCCGCGCCGGCTGCTGGGCTCAAACCTGGACCTTCTTGCTGTGAGGCAACAGTGCTAACCACTTACACCACCATGCTGCCCACAACCTAAATATCAAATGAAAATTTTCTCATGCGAAAACCAGTAAAGGAGTTTTTCTCTTTCTCTGGTTGTTGAATCTACTGGATGAATCTACTGGATGAATTTGTCATGCCAAATTCATCCAGTTACTGTATTTCTTTCAGTAAAAACCAATGTAGTTGTACAATATACACTGATCAGCCATAACATTATGGCCACTGATAGGTGAAGTGAATAACATTGATTATCTCACTACAATGGCACCTATCCAGGGGTGGGATATATTAAGCAGCAAGATAACAGTCAGTTCTCAAAGTTGATGTGTTGGAAGCGGGAAAAATGGGCGAGCATAAGGATCTGAGCGACTTTGACAAATTGTGATAGTTAGATGACTGGGTCTGAGCATCTCCAAAATGGCACATCTTGTGGGGTGTTCCCGGTATGCAGTGGTTAGTACCTACCAAAAGTAGTAAGGCTCCAAAGGACAACCGGTGAACAGGCGACAGGGTCATGGGTGTCGAAGGCTCATCAATTCGCATAGTGCATGAAGGCTAGCCCATATGGTCCAATCCTGCAGAAGAATTACTCTAGAACAAAAAATTAATGCTGGCTAAAACAGAAAGGTTTCTGCAGTAACTTTTTGAGCAGTTTGTTCTACAGTAGATCTTTTGTGGGATTGGACCATATGGCCTAGCCTCTGTGCCTCATGCAAATCAATGAGCCTTCGACACAATGAGCCGGTTCACCAGTTGTCCTTCCTTGGACCACTTTTGGTAGGTACTAACCACTGCACACTGGGAACACCCCACAAGATGTGTAATTTTGGAGATGTTCAGACCCAGTCATCTCGCCATCACAATTTGGCCCTTGTCAAAGTCGTTCAGAACTTTACGCTTGCCCTTTTTCCTGCTTCCAACACATCAACTTCAAGAACTGACTGTTCTCTTGCTGCCTGATATATCCCACCCCTCAACAGGTGCCACTGTAATGAGATAATCAATGCTGTTCACTTCACCAGTCAGTGGTCATAATGTTATAGCTGATCAGTGTATACTCAATGGTTACTTGGAACAATTGTATACCTGCACATTCAGACTGCTAATCATATAGCAACAGTGCAATGCTTCAAATCACATATACAATCAAGAGCTTTAGGTAATACAGTAGTAATATTAATATAATAAGAGAGGTCGGAAGGGAATAACAAGAAGTCATTCAAATAACCACTCTTTATAATCATGATGAGCAGAAAAGCATTTCAGAATGCACAACATTGAGAGAAAAGCAGAACGCCATAATGGGTTCCACACCTGTCCACCAAGAACAGAGGCTCCAGTGGGCACAGGTTTACTGAAACAGGACAGTTAAAGATTTGAAACATGTGACCTGCTTCAATGAATCTTGATTTTCATTGTTTACATGTCTTGAAGTGCACATGCAGCCATGAGTTCCTGCTCAGTGTCAGAAGAACCACCTTTTTAGAGCTAAACTCTGAACACAGAGAAGAGCTACGAGTCTGCAGTCTGTTCAGGATGCCGGCACCATCACCTACCCCCACTCCATCATCTCGCCCACAGTGGAAGTGCCACAAGTGGCATGAGGGGAAGCAGAAGGGGGTAAGTGCAGAGGTATCCGAGCTAGTCTAGTGGCGAGCCCACACAAGCCGGCCATTCCCACCATGGTACTGGCTAATGTACACTCTTTGGATAATAAGCTGGAGTACATATGCCTACTATGATCAATTCAGAAGACTGTGAGAGACTGTTATGTTTTTGCGTTTACAGAAACATGGCTCAATGATAACGTCCCAGACCATGCCATTCATTTCAAGTAGCTAACATGCTATCAAGCGGACAGAGCTCTCGTTGAAGGAGGTAAGACCTGTGGTGGGGGGCTCTGTGTTTATATCAATGATGTCTGGTGTCATGATGCTGCTGTGGACTGCAAACACTGCTCACCATTAGTGGAGTTTATGGTTATTAAGGGCCGACCATTCTATCTACAGAGAGAATTTACAGCCATTGTAATTGTCGCTGTTTATATTCCTCTGAGCTCCAACAACAACAATAGGAGTGAAGCACTGAATGAACTGTATCAGCACATGAGTGAGCAGCAGACAGCCCACCCAGATGCTTTTCTCATCTTGGCTGTCGATTTCAACCATGCAGATCCAAAGAGTGTGTTTCCTGAGACATAGTATCAACACATAGACTTTCCAACACAGGGAAACAACAGACTGGACCAAGTCTACACCACCCTGAGAAAAGCTTACAAGGCCCTTCCCCCACATCAGCGCCTCTGACCACATCACTGTTATGCTAATGCCAGCATACAGACCACTGGTCAAAGTCATCAAACCAGTTCGCAAGCAGGTACGAGTGTGTCCGGAAGGATCTTCAGAGGCACTTCAGGACTGTTTTAACACCACAGATTGGAATGTGTTTAAAAAAGCGGCTACCTACAACAACACCACAGATCTCCAGGAGTACACCGATACTATCTCTGCCTACATCACCAAGTGTATTGATGATGTCACTGACTTCAAGACCATCACTGTTCGGACCAATCAGAAGCCATGGCTGACAGGAGAGGTCTATAGGCTCCTGAAGGCTAGGAACACTGCCTTCACAGCAGGAGATCAGGTGGGCCTGAGGACAGCTAGAAACAACCTGTCCTGGGGCATCAGAAAGGCTAAGAGGCAGTACTCCAGGAGGATAGCTCATCGCTTCAGTGACAGCAGAGATACACGGAGCCTGTGGTGGGGGATACAGACCGTCACAGATTATAAGCCCCCCGCAGACCTGCGATAGCACCACCTCTATACTGAATGAACTGAATGACTTTTTTGCTCGGTTTGAGGCATACAACCGCATGCCCGCACAGAAATCCTTTCCCCCTCCTGGCGACCAGGTGCTGATGCTGTCCCCGGTCAGTGTGAGGAGATCATTCATCAGGGTCAGTGCTCGGAAAGCTCCTGGTCCTGACAACATACCTGGTCGTGTGTTGAGGGACTGTGTGGGGGAACTCGCAGTTGTCTTCACAGACATCCTTAACATCTCGCTGAGTCAGGCCATTGTCCCCACATGCTTCAAAGCCACCACCATCATCCCTGTCCCGAAGAAGGTGTTACCCTCCTGTTTCAATGACTACCATCTGGTGGCACTCACCTCCATCCTTATGAAGTGCTTTGAACAGCTAGTCATGGAACGCATCAAGTCTATCCTTCCCCCCTCCCTGGACCCCTTCCAATTTGCATATCGGTCCAATCGCTTGACCAATGATGCCATCTCCACTGCCCTCCACACAGCCCTCACACATCTAGACACAAAAGACTCTTATGTTAGAATGCTATTCTTTGATTTCATCTTGGCATTCAACACTATCATCCCCCAACAGCTCATTTTCAAACTGGACAGGCTGGGGCTGAACACCTCACTGTGCAACTTGCTGTTAGACTTCCTGACCAGGAGACCACAGGCAGTATGGGTCTGCAGTAACACATCCAGCACTATCACACTGAACACAGGGCCCCCCCAAGGATGCGTGCTGAGGCACCTTCTATTCACTCTGCTGACACACGACTGCACACCGTTGCACAGTTCTAACCCCTTCATCAAGTTTGCAGACAACACGACTGTGGTGGGTCTCATCAGTAACAACGATGAGACAAACTACAGGTGTGAGGTGAGCCATCTGGCCTTAATCTCTCTCTGAACATTGATAAGATGAAGGAGATTGTTGTGGACTTCAGGAAAATGCACACCCAGCATGCTCCTCTGACCATCAACAGTACAGCCGTGGAGAGGGTGAGCAGCACCAAGTTCCTGGGAGTGCATGTCTCAGAGGACCTGTCCTGGAGCAACAACACAGCATCACTGGCCAGGAAGGCTCACCAGTGCCTCTACTTCCTCTGCAAGCTGAGAAGAGCTAGAGCCCCAACCCCCGTCATGTGCACCTTTTACAGAGGTGCCATCGAGAGCATCCTGACCATATCACTGTGTGGTACGGCGCCTGCACCGCGTCCTGCCGCAAGACCCTCCAGCACATCGTGAGACCAGCTGAGAAGATTATCGACACCTCTTTCCCCTCCATTCAAGACATACACAGCACCTGCTTCACTTGGAAAGCCCTCTGCATGGCAGGTGATCCTACCCACCCACTACACAGCTTCTTCAGCCTGCTGCCATCAGGGAGGAGACTGCAGAGTCTCCAGGCTAGAACCAGCAGACTGAGGGACAGCTCCATCCACCAGGCTGTCAGGATGCTTAACTCTCTCCCTGCTCTGCCCACCCTCCCCCTTTTGCCCCCTGCACACACAAACTTTGGATCCTCCATCCCTCCCCATCAATACACAAGCTCAGGATCCCAACCCCCCCCCATCAATACCGGACTTTGCCATCATCAAAAACTGGTTATACACACATCACTTTAGGCAGTCTATAAGCTCATCCAATTTGCACGACTGTTTATAATTACACTGACCATACCCACAGACTTTAATCTGTTAGGTGCCAATGTCATATTATTGTTCTGATTTCAGTATCAGGGACCTTTATATTTTATATCTTTACGATTAGTGTGTATTAGTAATATATTTTATGCTTAGTGTTTTTTTTAATGTTTATTGCTGCACCATGGGTTTGAGAGTAAGACAATTTCAATCTTCTGTATGTCCTGTACATATTGCAGTATTGACAATAAAGTAGACTTTGACTTTGACTAAAGGATGGTAGAGTCAGAATTTGATATCAAAAGCATGAATCCATGGACCCAACCTGCGTTCTGTGGACAATTCAGCCTGGTGGTGGTTGTGTAATAGTGTGAGGAATGTTTTCTTCTTACATTGGGCCCATTAATACCAATTGAGCAGCACTTGAATGTCATGTTTTATCTGTTGTTGGCCATGTGCATCCCTCTACTTGGCTACTTTCAGTTCATTGTACTTCCATGGCCTACCCAGTTACCAGATCTGAACCCAGTAGAACACCTTTGGGTTAGGTGCTGTGCTCAAGGGCACTTCAGTCATTCCTGCTGGTCCAAGGAATCAAACTAGCAACCTTTTGGTCCCAAAGTTGCTTATTTAACCATTAGGCCATGGGTTCCCCATCATCAAGGTCAAAAAATCTTAAAAGAATGTTTCCAACACCTCATGGACTCCATACCATAAAGAACTGAGGTTATTCTGAGAGCAAAGTTGGTTCCTTCCCAGTATTAATAGGTTGTTCTGAATAAAGTGGCCAATATATGTATACGAACAATAAGAAATTATAATTTTGGGGTCTGTCAATGTGCTTCTATCTGCATTTTAATGTCCTATGCCATTGTATTAAATTTTCATTTCCCAAATTGTATTTTCAATATCATGGAGGCTCAGTTCTAGTCCTACAGGCTTGGAGCTGAGCACCGTCCAATGATTTTCCTGCTCAAAGACATTTTGCGAACAGCATCTCCAAGAGAAACTTTATTAAAATGCACAAAAGGTATCATTAATCATTGTTAAACTGATGGCAAGAAAGATTTAAAACTAACTTGGACACTTCAAATGTACCAGCCAATGAAAAGTACACACACACACACACACACACACACACACAGAACATTTTTCACTTATAACTTTCCCCCCAAGTGAAGGTTCTCCAATATCCTCACTAAATTGCAATCCCTAACCACAAAAACACTCGGATTCTGTATATCCTATTACTTTTCTTTTTTCTTTTCTTTTTTTTTTATTCCATCATACTCAGTTATGTCAGATCCTGTAGTTTGCTTTCCCTGGTTGCATTTGAAAGTTTAAATAAATGCTCATTTGTAAAGGTATTATATCTTGCAGTTATCATTTTTGTAATAATTGCTTCCTTTAAAAATGATTGTTTTTTGCCACTGAGCCACAAAATGAGGGATGTCCTCTACCACACCTCCTCCTAAACCTGATAATTCATCTGGTGAGATGTCTTTGAGTAAAGAAATTACCAAACCATGTTGAACACCACCCCTCCAGGACCTGCTCCAAATCATGAAACTGACATTTCACCTTTAGTTTACATAGAGACACAATATGGTGACCATCTACAAAAGGACCCTACATGGTAACATCCCTGTGGATCCAGGATCTGGGATGACCGTTGAGAGACCCCGATGTTTTATGCTCCATGTGCTGATGGAGGAAGGTCAGAGGTCAAACACAGCAGGATCACAGTTATCCCCATGGGGACTGACTGAGGTATGGTGCGGTAGATTCAGGTCAAACTGAGCAATTTTGTCCCAGCCTCCGGTATTGGATCCGACACATGATAGGATTGACTAAGAGGTTGATTTGAGACAAGGAAACAATGCAAGGGCTCATTAAGACTTTAATATGACTGAGGGTCATATAAAGATCGATTGAGACTGTTAGCTGTGGTTTTACATGCAAAATTATCTCAGAGTTAATTTAATGTTTGGTGAAACTTTCTTGAAGTTATACAGAAGTAAGAAACATGATGTTTAAATGGTTAATCATTCTGATTAGATGGCTGTTTGGGTTAAACTTGTGAACATATTGCAAAAGTTACATTTGTCTATTTAAAACAGAGACTCTATCACAAGAAATAAGGATTTAGAGTTACATATGAATTTAGATCTGCTTTAGATTAATCATATCCAAGATAAGTTGTCATGTTTTGTCCGTCTGTTGTCTGGCGTCATCCACATTTCACGCAAATCGCTTCTTCTCTCTCAATTCTTCACCAATTTGTATTGTTTTTGGCAGGAAGGTAGGTCTGCCTGGGGTGCATATAGTTTCTACCCAAATTTGCATAATTGTAATTAATAATGAAGATATGGGGTAATTAAGCCCTAGCAAACAGTTTCCACACAAATATCACTTCTTCTCCCTCAATTCTTCACCCATTTTGATTCTTTCTGGCATGAAGGTAGAGGTGCCTAGAGTGCATATAACTTCTACCCAGATTTGCTTCATTACAATTATTAATGAAGTTATGGACTAATTAAGCCTTAATGAGCAGTTCAACAAAAATCGCTTCTTCTCAGTCAATTCCTCGCCGTTTTGGATTCTTTCTGCCAAATAGGTTGGTATTCCTAGGGTGTATATAGTGTCTGTATATAGCTTGTATATAGTGTATACTGTATATCTTGCAACATTTATTGCGCAAGGTTAGATCGCAACTTTAGATCGTTCCTTCTGGACTAGACGGGGCCGGAGTGAGCTACGCCGTCACTGACAGTCTCGTTTACCTTTAAATGCCCTATACAGTACTGTGTATATATAGTACTAGTTTTGTCTTTAGATTCATTGGCATACAGATTTATTCCCTTGTTAAATCTGTAAGGCTACCGTACAGTCACACTACAGTTATCAATGAAAATGAGGCATTTTGGTGGCGATGCTTCCCTGAACTTTGGGAATATTCCCAAACCCATCTGTAAGTATTTGCCACTTAGTTTGCTGATGAAAAATAATCTCCCTTTAAGTATAACAGTCTACGGGAAACCAGTCAAACAAATAACCGAGTTTATCTATCTGGGTCATAAACTCTCTTCTACCAGTGATGGCTCTGTGCCTGTTCAGCATAAGATTGGCCTTGGTTGGACAGCATTTGAGAGGAATAAAGATCTCCTCACCTTTAACCATGTCCCCTACCAAATTCAGGCTAAAATTTTCAATATATAAATACCTGCTCTATGGGTTAGACTGTTTAGACTGTGTTATTGTACAAAAGTGCTTCTAAAAAGAGTGGAAACCTTCCAAAACCACATCATGAAATTCACGACTTACAAACATCTCTCCAATCACATAAGGATCCAAACTCTTCTTGAAACAACTGGTTTAACCCAAATTGTCCCTCTAATCAAAAGCAAAACACTCAAAATTTATGGTCACATTAAACGTAGTAAAAAAGGGTTGTCAAAAATATGTTTAGAAGGACTGATGACTGGTAAAAGAAGCAGGAGAGCCCAATGAAAAAGGTGGCATGATAACATCTACAACTAGTCAGAGCTCAGCCTTGACACTAAACCAAGCCACTCAGAACCGGGAACTTTAGAGAGAACTATGTCATGTGAGTGCACGTTCTGCCACAGGCCGAGATAGTGTTCTATAATTGCTGACAAAAATATTACCACCAAATTTCAATGCATGTGATGTAATTTGGTGGCGATGTTTTTGGCCACTCACAAACCAGAGATGCACCAAAAAACAACTGGTGAACCTTGGAGAACATTCGCTGTGTATCAGATGATTGGGGACAATACTACCAATTTTTCATCACCGAGTATTCAAAAACACATCGCGAGCTGTAGTGTGACCAGGGTCTAACACTGACTATACAGTTCACTGCCTGATCCATCCTGATGCCCTACTTCTGGCTGGAGTCTCATCACATCACTCCTGTGGAGGACGGCCCCATATGGACAGTCGAAAGTCGCACTTGGAAAACGCTCTGGACAGTCAGTGCATTTACATGCACATCCAAATCGAGCTACTGTCGGTAATCGAGCTAAGGGTCCCAGCAGGGGTGCCAGAGAAATCCAGTCCTACATGCACACAAGGAAATCGAGCTATTGTGTGAGGTACATTGTGCACCCGAGCCACAGGTGGCGCTACACGCCCCATCGTGTTGGTTCACTTCCGGTTGTCGTCATGAAGAAGAGCTATTCAAGAGTATAAACAAAGTTATCAGTTCCGTGTTCACAAGAAGAACGACGACGAGGACAGCAACATCGAGAGAGAGAAGATGGACAACAACGTTGTCATGCCGACCAAGGCTGTTGTGTTTCCCGCTTGTGGTCTCGTCACTCGTCACTTCCGGAAGGGGCAGTGCTGAAGTAAGTAGCTCGACTACGTAGCTCGATAGGGTTTACATGCACTAAGTAGCTCGGCTACAATTGCATAATCCAGGTCGCGTAGCTCGATTACGAGAAATCCAGTTCGGTTCGATTTCGACCGAGCTAAGGTGTTTCCATGGCATTTAGAACTTCGATTTCAGTCGAGCTACGGCAGAAATTCGATTTTCTCTATGTGCATGTAAACGCACTGACTGACAGTAATGCTTTTATGGCTGAGGACTACAGTTAACTTGCTAACTTTGGGACTGCAGTTGTCATGAACAGTTTTGCACTCAAGTTTCCATCAATGAACAGTTTATAACTTCAATGAAACAGACTTCATGTTAAACTATAATGAATTTCCTGGTTGCACAGTTATACTTTGTGATAATATAGGACACAGTTATAGAAGTGAGTTATTTATAATCATGCGATCTGTTATCACCCAGATGAGGATGGGTTCCCTTTAGAGTCTGGTTCCTCTCAAGGTTTCTTCCTCGTGTCGTCTGAGGGAGATTTCCTTGCCACCGTCACCACAGGCTTGCTCATTGGGGATGAATTAGGATATAATTAGCTCCTGTTTAAAGTATTTAATTTTCTGTAAAGCTGCTTTCCAACAATGTCTGTTGTTAAAACCGCTATGCAAAAAAAAAAAAGAAAGTAAAAAAACACTTGGCTTGACTGTGTTGGGGGGGGGGTGTTACTAGTAGTTGCTCAAATAGTGACTAGTAAAAGACTGTATTGTCAAGATGGTAGATAGATAACAGCAAGTCATTTTACCATATTCCAAGTGATCCTCATATAAGAAATCAGTGCATTCACCTGTGGCTCATTCATTCTTTCATTCATTGTAACTCAAATTTTGCCTACCTGTTGTAGCCTAAATCATTCATGAATTAGATTTTAGCTATAATAGATTCATTGGAATATATTCTAAAATACATGCATTAATCAATAGTTTTAGGAAAAAGTCTGTTTATCTGCTCGCTACAACAACTAGCCCAAATGTTTTTAGTCACAAAGCGAAAACTAACCAAGCTAATCTTACAGTGTTTTTTTTTTTTTTAATTCAATCATCACATTTACACATCCAGTTGCAACAGAAATGCTTTCTGCTGCTTGGCTATATGCTAATTTGGGTTGGATACCATGCAATCATATCCTGCTTTCATTTGCTAGTACCGGTAAGAAGGTTCTACTTCCCACTTATGAAGTCGGAATTACGAGTATGTCATGTTCAAGTGCTTTATCAAAGTGAAATGAACAATGCCACGCGAAGGATTCCTTCTCACCTTATTCATCATCTCGTTATCTCTAGCCGCTTTATCCTTCTACAGGGTCGCAGGCAAGCTGTATCCTATCCCAGCTGACTACAGGCGAAAGGCGGGGTACACCCTGGACAAGTCGCCAGGTCATCACAGGGCTGACACATAGACACAGACAACCATTCACACTCACATTCACACCTACGGTCAATTTAGAGCCACCAGTTAACCTAACCTGCATGTCTTTGGACTGTGGGGGAAACTGGAGCACCCGGAGGAAACCCACGCGGACACGGGGAGAACATGCAAACTCCACACAGAAAGGCCCTCGCCGGCCACGGGGCTCGAACCCAGGACCTTCTTGCTGTGAGGCGACAGCGCTAACCACTACACCACCGTGCCGCCCTCCTTCTCACCTGATTCTTGGGTAAATTCTCTTTTGATTCTGTAGTGCACGTTAATGTAACGTTGATAACTTTGCACTGCACTAGCAATCTAGGCCATTTGCTATGGATAGAATGATAAATTGTGCTGTTCTATTAAAAGTAAAGTGTACACAAAGTAGATTATGTACACAAGCAAGACCTAATTATATTTGAATTGCTAAAAATAAACAATCCACTACTGAAACTGTCCTCTTCTTTGCCACATTGAAAGGTTGAATATTATCCCAACTCAGGAATCATAATTATTCCCAAAGGTCCAATTTTGAATTACGAGTTGATGGAGCGTTCATGTACAGTTTCAAAGTAGGCAACTTGTATGTATTTACCATAATTCCGATAGCACATGAAGATAGCATTAACCATGTCATAATGGAGGTTCATAATGTGATCATAATCCAAAGAGTCTGTGAATTCTTGTTCTCTTCAGTCCTCCAGATGTTTTTTTTTTAAGCAAATGGGCCATAATAGCTGAAAATAGTTGATTGGTCATAGTTGCATTTAACAATTGCCAAGAAGCTGCTATGCGAAACTCAAACAGAACGATTGGTATGAGTGAAGACGAACATAACGTAATGTAGCGTTAACCTTTAGACATGTGCGGAATGACCGGAGACGTGAGGAATGGGGTTCTGCAAGAAGGAAGCACGTTGCATGATGGTTATTTGACACTTAATTTAATCATAACCAGAAATTCTCTGACATAACATTGTCATGGTTGGAGGATTTTATAATTTGCATGAATTAAGAAAAAATATACAATAAGATATATGTTTTGGAAGGGGTTGGGGGAGGGGGCGGTGGAGAGGCAGGCTCTGCCAAGATTGTCCCCCATTCCTTTCCCCCTGATCTCAAATGTCATGTCAGTCAAATTGCCCTCTTTCAGTTCAAGGACTCAATTCTTGGCCACTGTTTTTAACAAAATCTACCAGATTCTAACAAATGCTAAACTTCTGGTTTGTGAAACTAGAAGGCGAGTAATCCTAGGTTTGACTACTGCTAAATAATTTACTGAGAAAGTCACAATGAGATATAGATGCTGAAATCCTACTTGTGTCAACCTGTGACAAATGCGACAGTAACAGACAGCTAGCATGCTAGTCACCTTAGCTAATACTATTGAAGAGTAAAATGGCATGTTTTGACAGTTTAAATAAACTGCAATGCTTCTAATCATGTAACATGAACAACACTAGCAGTTAGCTAGGTAGCTAAGCTAGCTAGTGTTAAGGTAATTCGTTATTTAGTTAGTTAGCAACATCAAACTATTAAGGACAGCAGGAGGACAGAGGTGTGTTTCCAAATCACATATTCATAGCTATTTATAAAAATCCATGGCATTTTTCATAAAGATAAACCTATAGAGGACTTTCACATGACATCATCATAACCACGGATTTGTTTACACGACCATGTTGCCTGGGAAGCTTTGTGTTTGCCAGCGACCGGCACAAATGTATGCGAGTGATTGTAAGCCTAATTCAGTAAACACCTCCAGATAAACTTGGAGAAGTTGCATCTAAAAGAACAATTCCAGAGACCTGTAGTGCTTTTGGATGTAATAACAGACATGGAGATAAGCATGGTTTAACTTTTCACTGCTTCCCAGAAAACACAGAAAGATGAGAAAAATGGAAAGCTGCAGTTAATGTAGACGAGGCTAAACACCATAAAATATGCTAGATCTAGGCCCTGGCTTGTTTATTACTATTAGAAGTCCATGTTTGAGCTTACCTTTGTCGTAATGAGGCATTTTTCTTTATCAGGAATTTCCCATAACATTCTGGCATGCACCTGAGAAACCTGCCTCGAAATATTATTAGGCATCTGTACTTTTGTAATCCTTTAGCATCTCTGGTGTATTTAGAACTTCGAAATACGAAATAGTTCAGGGTGTCATAGTATCCCAAATCCAGTAGCTGGTTTGCTGAACGCTTTTTGAAGTGGAATAAATACATTTGTGGGTAAATTAAGAAGAAGAAGGAGAAACTTTTATTTTTGTCACATAACTCCTTTGCATTTAACCCCAAATGCGTGTGCACACACACACACACACACACACACACACACACACACACACACAGAGAAAGAGAGAGAGCAGTGGGCAGAAAAAATAAATATGTTTGTGGGTAAACTATATGGATCTGTGATGCCTGCATGTTTCAGTTTTCGATGTAGCACGATCTGCTGGTATAAAATGATTTTTTTTAATCATTTCAGAGAGATTGTACTGACTGCAGTCATCTTGATTTTCTTCATTACCTGCCGTGGCTATGGTTCTTTGTTTGCCTGGCAATATGGTGGACACTGCATGATAAACAAAAATCCGTGACATCAGTGAAAGTCCTTGGCTCGGTGGTATGGTGGTGTAGTGGTTAGCACTGTCACCTCAAAGCAAGAAGGTTCTGGAGGTTCTCGGTTCAAGCCCAGCGGCTGACGGGGGCCTTTCCTTGTTGAGTTTGCATGTTCTCCCCCTGTCTGTGTGGGTTTCCTGTTGCCCCTTTTCCACCAAAGCAGTTCCAGGGCTGGTTCGGGGCCAGTGCTTAGTTTGGAACCGGGTTTTCTGTTTCCACTGACAAAGAACTGGCTCTGGGGCCAGAAAAACCAGTTCCAGGCTAGCACCAACTCTCTGCTGGGCCAGAGGAAAGAACCGCTTACGTCAGCGGGGGGACGGAGTTGTTAAGACCGACAACAATAACGACTGCGAAAGATCGCCATTTTTAAGCGACGAGAAGCAGCAGCTGTACAAACTCGAAGTCATCCATTATTATTGTTGTTGTTGTTGCTGCTGCTTCTTCCGTGTTGTTTTTGCTTCAATATTCGCGCCAAGGTTTATGCAAACGTAGCGACGTAACTGACGTATACAGCGACGTAATGACGTACACAACGACGTAATGACGTATACAACGACGTAACTGACGTGTCTTCTCTTAGCACCACGAGCAATGGAAAAGCAAACTGGTTCTCAGCTGGCTCGCAAGTTGAACGAGTTGTGAACCAGCACCAGCACTGGCCCCGAACCAGCCCTGGAACTGATTTGGTGGAAAAGGGGTATCTGGGTACTCTGGTTTCCCCCAAAGACATGTGGCTAGGTTAACATGGGGTGGCCTTGGGCTGAAGTGCCCTTGAGCGAGTCACCTAACCCCCAACTGGTCCCCGGGTGCTGTAGCATAGCTGCCCACTGCTCTGGGTATGTGTGTGTGTTCACTGCTTCAGATGGGTCAAATGCAGAGGACGAATTTCACTGTGTTTGAGGGTGCATGTGACAAAAATAAATGCTTCTTCTTTTATAAATGTTTCAAGGCAATTTTAGTCAATTCTTAGGCATTGAAAATGCTCTTAGATATTTTTCAAGGTATAAAATGCCACATTTATTGAAACAGTGTGTCTTATAAATAATGGACAATAACAAATTTACAAGTAAATACTAAAAGTAAATAAATAAATAAATAAATAAATGTAAAAAAATAAAAACACACACAAAAAAAACCTTAAATAATCCGTGTGTCATTTTGATTAAGCTGTTACAGGCTCAGTGTGGCCAGTATCAGCTGTCAATCACTTACCTACTGTGTGTGTGTGTGTGTGTGTGTGTGTGTGTGTGTGTGTGCACATGTCAGAATGACTCTCTTGTAATCTCCAGTCATGCTCTCTTCACCAGTTTTTCACTGCAGGTTAGTGTTGAGACTGTCATACCGGTATACAGGTGTGTGTGTGTTTTGACAGATCTTGCTAGTGTTATAGCAAAGATGGAGGTTACACCTCCCCTGCCTTCATCTCTGATAATAAGACCCCTTGATTGTCCCTTCCAGGCTCCTGTACACCATATACCAATAAACCCAACATTCCAGACAGACCTGATGGCTTCAGAAGAAACCAAAGTTCCCTCTTTAAAGCCATTATCAACCTTGTGCGAGTCTTTCATTTCTGTCATCTCACATCCGTCTCCAGTCATCAAAGCTGGATTTGCTTTAACATGAACATCCTCCGTCTCCTGTCTCTCCCCTTCTCTTCCTTTCTTCCAGTTGAACCGTTGCTTAACATCAGTGACTTATCATCTTAACGTCTTGTTCCCCCTGCAGAAACGATTAAGCGTTCCTTCTGCTTTCATTCGTGCTCCGAATTATACATATCATCAGTGACACTGTCATCAGTACATATTACATTCGCACCGTTGTTCCGTTGTGGCGTCTCATTATGTTGTGGAAAGTGATCCAAACAAGTGCCGTGAGACATTTAAGACTGAAAAAGACCAGCTCGCTCAAACTGTGAGCATGTTTGAGTGACTGAGTGTGATGATAGATGTCAGTATTTGGGATGATCAAATGATTTGAAGATCCTATAGCCAGATCATGAGAGGAATGTTTGTGAGGTGGGAGGCAGGGATGGAGGACAGGGATGGAGGGATGGCTACCTCTCTTATTTTCTCGTCTACCCTTCGGCTCCGGGAAAGGCAATCACAGCCACGATGAGCTGTGTCTCCTCTGGAAGAGCAATGAGTCCCGCGAGACTGGCCAGGCCATCACTAGACCATCATGACCAAAAGAGAGAGAGAGAGAGAAAGAGAGGGGGATGATCAGTCTCCTCAGGCAGTGCTACTTCAGCAGGGGTCATTTAAACAGGGTCCATTAGCCAGACGCTCAATTCTCAGCACCAATATTTATTTTACAGACCCTCATCACCTCTCTCTCTCTCTCTCTCTCTCTAGATAGCGAGCTTGTTCTGTAGCATGTCTGTTGTGTTTGAGATACTGGAAGTAAAGCCGTTTATAAAACATTCTTATAAAACCAACTGTTTACAAAAAGTTTCCATTATAACAGCAGTAAAAAACAGTTACAATCAAGGCTTGTGCGAGAAGCCAGAAACACACACCATGCACAAAACACACTGCCAAATTGGATTTTTTTTTCTTTTTCATTTCACAGATGCAGCACACCCCCAGCACAATATTCTTCACCAATTAAAATATAAAACTTTTTTAATCCAAACCACAGGGGGGACGATAAGAAAGAAGTACGACCTTGTACACATTATTAGATTTCCTTTAATTGTGAGCTCATATTAAGCCTCGGTCACAACCGGCCGTACGTGCTCCTACGGCCGGTCTACGTGCAAAAAATGCAAGAAACGAACGGAGGGCGTGCGTGAAACGCACGGAGGGCGCGCATGTGACGTGCTGATTTTCGAGCCATAGACCGGCCGCAGACCGGCCGCAGAGGTTCTTTGTCATGTCAAACAAACTCTACGGGCGCTTACGTTTTTTTCAGGTTGCAAGACAAACTTACGGCCAACGTGCGTCTTTCTCCGTGAACAAAAAAAAAACGCAGCAATTTGGGAAACGCCAAAAATCGCACGGCCAAAAAATCGTACGTCCGGTTGTGACCTAGGCTTTAATAAGGTTTCATGGTAAGTTGTCAATGCTGGTTTTTGATTTGGACAGAAAAAAAAGAGCAAGTAAGAAGAGCACGACCTTGCAATAACAAATGCACTACATGTGTTTAAAAAAAAAAGTTTTTCATTTTTTTCCTTTATTGATAAAATAGAGCTGGATAGTACACGACCCATTCTATAATTGTGGGTACATTTCAAGTGTTGACTCTGTTAGTCATCATTCATCGTCAACTCTGTTAGTGTTAAACTGGGCAACCCGTTAACAGAATCGACAACAACAGAGTTGACATTTCCCACTATTTTGTGTCTTAACTCCACATGCTAACCTCAAACTAGCTACCACACGACATGTAGAAAAACATTATTTTATGAATTTTAATCATATTATTGGGATGGCACAGTAGTGTAGTGGTTAGCACTGTCACCTCACAGCAAGAAGGTTCTGGGTTTGAGCCCCGTGGCCGGTGAGGGCCTTTCTGTGCGGAGTTTGCATGTTCTCCCCGTGTCCGCGTGGGTTTCCTCCGGGTGCTCCGGTTTCCCCCACAGTCCAAAGACATGCAGGTTAGGTTAACTGGTGACTCTAAATTGAGCGTAGGTGTGAATGTGAGTGTGAATGGTTGTCTGTGTCTATGTGTCAGCCCTGTGATGACCTGGCGACTTGTCCAGGGTGTACCCCGCCTTTCGCCCGTAGTCAGCTGGGATAGGCTCCAGCTTGCCTGCGACCCTGTAGGACAGGATAAAGCGGCTACAGATAATGAGATGAGATGAGATGAGATGAGAGATTCACTCCAATATCACAATAACAGAGTTGACAAATAATTTATCTGTTGTTGGTGTAAAATCCTCAATATTTTGTTCAAATTAATGAGAGATGAAACAGAACATAACATCTCTCACTGCCTTTCTGAAGTTTCCTGCCAGAGGAAGTGACATCACTCGGTGCAGGTGTCATGCGTATTATTAAAAGTCTTTGTGGATTTTATGCGGTTTTATAACAGAGTCAACAAATTTGACAATAACACTGGAACGGATAAAAATATATATATTTTTTATGACTGAAATTTCACATAATACAGAAAATAGACTTTCAATGCAATTGATTTTATAACAGTTAATAGAGTAAACCACAAAAAACAGATTGTTCAACTGAGTCACTTCCTGTTTATTGGAGTTGAATGGATGATTCAAGAGTCGAAGACAGCCAGTAATGTGGGGGGAGGGGTGGGAGTCATTTAGTTAATGTTTTATGGATAAATTGGGTCTAAAATGTACATCAAGTATCACTACTGGTGAAAGTTTGTCATAATTTGCATTATTATTCTAAACTGATTCGATAAAAATTTCTTTTGTGGTTTATCTCGGAGATGCTGAATGTACCCCGAATTCTAGAATGACCCATACAGTAAGAACATTGCCAAGTGATTCTTTTGTCGCTTATCAAACCATCACTTTTTGCAAATAAGATCTGTCACTTTGTCACAACCCTTCCCTCGATCATCCTCATTAACACACCCTGCCGCTCTCACACACTCACAATTACATCTGATGGCTTTGATGCTGTACTCAGCAGTATTGGGAAGCAGACAGGAAGCAGCTCACTGCTCATTAGAGAGTATTTACCTGGGGAAACGGATTGGGACGAGGCCCGGCGGCGCCGTCTTGCAGGCTTCTTATTGATGGTCCTGGAGGATTAGTGTCTCTGAGCACCGCTGTGAATCCATATCCAATAACACAACCATGTCTGTGCACTACAGACCACAATCCACTGCTTCAGACACACAGAAACACAACCCAAGAACGATTTGTGGGGTCCTGCTTCCTTCTTAACCTCTTTATTTTTCTTTCATTTACTTTATATTTTCGTTTGAATTGAACTGACATAATGGCTACAGAATTCAAGTTCAGGATTGTCTCCTTAAATCAAACTCTCAGGGATTTTTTTTTCTTTCTGGATGCGTATTTTATCCAAATAAAGAAAATGTTTGATGAAAATTCAAATATACATGATTTTCCATTAATGCAAAAATTTAGAAAGTTGGCCAAGACATTTTTGGTGTCTCATGTTATTTAATTCTATGTATTTAATTCGTTCTGGAGTTATGAGCCAAATGAAATGTGGAAAAAGTGGAAATGTATCACTGAAATTATTCTATCCACATTCACTGGATATGAGCAATCGCATGCTCTGATCGGCTACTCTACTACTAGGATATCAGCTCATATACTGTGAGTAGAGAAAAACAAAATGGCAGAGCGTGTTGCTGAACCAACCGAGGATAAAATAAAAACTCTACTTGAAAACAAAATCCTAAAAAATACAAAAAAGCAACAAAATATGGAATAAAAGTATTTGATGTTAAGAATGTATCTTTTTTAATTTTTCAAGAATTATTATAATTATCACATTTTTCACAAATTGCTCCTGTCATTTTGCTGGTTTGTTTACATTCTAAGTGGAAATGATTTTGTCAGACGTTTTGTATAAAGTTTTTATTTCTTGAATTTGCAACAAATAAAAATGATCTGCTTCTCAAAATCCAGTGAATGTGGAAAGAATAAAACAGTTATTCCACTCAATCTCATCGTACATGGCTTATAGCCAACTCGGTGCTATGTGCTTCGTTGGCTATCAGCTCATGTACGACTCAATTTCGTGGAATAACTGTTACAGTACAACACTGATATTGTAAAGTCCTTGGGATATTGGAAAAAAAACTTTATGATATCAGAACTTTATGATAAGCCTAAAGTCACTTTTTAATAGAGAGCAAAGAAACACTTTCAAATTCAATCTTTATTTGCAAACACATAACACATACATGCATTATATTTAATAGTAACACCAATACATCAGAAGAAATCTTTGATTGTGGTTTGTTTGACACTGATCACATGGTGATTGACATCAAGATCATTTTCAATAGCTAACAAATCCTTCAAATATTCCTGCATCTTGGGAAGGGGTCGTCCAGGGAGGGCCACTATGTACCTTCGAAGTTGATTGAGACCTGCCATGGCACTGGCATATGATGGCTTGTCAGAGTCGTCAGATGTTTCTTCAGATACTTCTTCTGCTTCTTCTGGCTTGCTCTGAACTTCTGTCACAATCGCTTCATCTGTGAGTTTGGATGTTGTCTCCATGTTCTTGTCAGCATTGACAAAGGCTTCTGGGGTGCTTGACAGGAAAACTTTATGATAAGTGTAATTTATGGCCCCTGGGGACATCAAAATGACTTTACATTATACCTAAAATTTATGATAAGCAAGTTTATGATAAGCCAAAAGTTTTATATCATATTTAATGGACTTTATGCTGGGAAATGAAAATCACTTTACATTATCCATAACTTTACAATATCAGTGTTTACGATATCTGTGCTGTACTGTAATTATATTACATTTGACACAATCTCTGAAGGTCTGAATTGGGAAAGTTACTGGGATTTGGAAAGCTGGAATTCATACGGATGATAAGAGAGTTTCATTTTGAATGCTGAACTTTGTAAATTCAGAGGATACCTGCATATTTATTAAAATTATTTATGCAAAAATAGGATAATTTGATGTAGGATAACAAATTATTAGTTTGCTTGTTTTGTTTTTCTCTTTGAGCTTTTTTTTTTGTGTGTTCATCTGCTTGTTAGCTACATTAGTTTCACAACTTCAGTGCAAATGAGAAGTGTTTGTTTGTTTGCTTGCTTGCTTGTTTATGCATTTATTAGTTTGTTTATTTGTTTGTTTGTTTGTTTGTAAGAAGATATGAGAGGGCACAAGGAGATACCACAGCCACCCCAACCTCATCTCCTTGGCACACACATACTGAGCTTAGTCTAAGCCTATCAGCTGCTCCCATGGGTTCGAGAGTCTGATTAAACCTCCTTCACTCAGTGCGTTTACATGCACATAGAGAAAATCGAATTTCTGCCGTAGCTCGACTGAAATCGAAGTTCTAAATGCCATGGAAACACCTTAGCTCGGCTGAAATCGAACCGAACTGGATTTCTCGTAATCGAGCTACGCGACCTAGATTATGTGATTGTAGCCGAGCTACTTAGTGCATGTAACCCTATCGAGCTACGTAGTCGAGCTACTTACTTCAGCACTGCCCCTTCCGGAAGTGACGAGACCACAAGCGGGAAACACAACAGCCTCGGTCGGCATGACAACAGTAGTAGTAGCGAGCAGCAGAAGAGGTCAGGAGGAACAAGGAGAACGAACGAACGAACGAACGAAGAAGAGAAAATGGCGAGCAGAAACGTGCACTTCTGGAGCAATGAGGAGACAGAGTTCATGCTCATTCAGCTTAAGGAGTTGAATATATTAAAATGCATGAACAAGGAACTGAAAACTTTGTTTACACTCTTGAATAGCTCTTCTTCATGATGACAACTGGAAGTGTACCAACACGATGGGGCGTGTAGCGCCACCTGTGGCTTGGGTGCACAATGTACCTCACACAATAGCTCGATTTCCTTGTGTGCATGTAGGATTGGATTTCTCTGGCACCCCTGCTGGGACCCTTAGCTCGATTACCAACAGTAGCTCGATTTGGATGTGCATGTAAACGCACTGACTGTTTCTCTCTCTCTCTCTCTCTCTCTGTTTATGCCCATCAGTGCATAAACAGAGATAGAGTCCAGTAATAAAAATTGCAATTAATAATAATAATAATAATAATACAGTATTTATTAAGATTATTTAAAACAAGAACTAGAAGGGCACTCGGTAGAGTGTATACCTCTGCCAAGCCACATATCCAGATTTGCATCACAATCTAATCAATTGTTCCTTGGCCAATGTCTCATGTCAGAATGCAGGCACTTATGGATGTTTGGGCAGAAGCAGTTGAGAAACAAATTGTAAATGAAGCCAAAACGAGAGACTGAAATCGTGGTTGGAGACTAGTGAGGGTCGGGCGATCGTCGAACGCCTTGGGAGAGACGAGACAGAGCGAAACCGAGAAAGGGCAGAAAAAGAGTCAGAGAAACAAAGCTTGGTATGTACTGGACAGAACAGAACAATACTTCGCACAGAAGTGGCGTGTGTGAGAGGCTTAAATGGGGAGAGCGGTGATTAGAGAAATGAGTGTCAGCTGAGTTCAATAATCGGGAGACAGAGGGCGCTGTGAGACTTGGGAGTTGTAGTTTGAGGTGCCCATGTTTGTAGTCAGGGCGTTCTCAGCTGATTTACTGACAGCTCACCTTTACACCAAATTTCATCCAAATCTGTTCACTACTTTTTGAGTTACATTGGGAACAGACAAACAAACGGAGGCAAAAACATAACCTCTTCCAACACAGTTTGGGCAGAGTTGTTAATAATAATAATAATAATAATAATAATAATAATGGGTGGCACGGTGGTGTAGTGGTTAGCGCTGTCGCCTCACAGCAAGAAGGTCCGGGTTTGAGCCCCGTGGCCGGCGAGGGCCTTTCTGTGCGGAGTTTGCATGTTCTCCCCGTGTCCGCGTGGGTTTCCTCCGGGTGCTCCGGTTTCCCCCACAGTCCAAAGACATGCAGGTTAGGTTAACTGGTGACTCTAAATTGAGCGTAGGTGTGAATGTGAGTGTGAATGGTTGTCTGTGTCTATGTGTCAGCCCATGATGACCTGGCGACTTGTCCAGGGTGTACCCCGCCTTTCGCCCGTAGTCAGCTGGGATAGGCTCCAGCTTGCCTGCGACCCTGTAGAACAGGATAAAGCGGCTAGAGATAATGAAACTACAAGTATATAAACGTCCAGACCTATTCCTTTTTTTAAGTACAGGTAAACACAAACTACCAACACAAAGAACTCACTACGAAATGCAAATTACTGCCTGTGGAGATCAGTAAATATGAGCAACACATCACTTTACTGAAGATATGTTTTATTTACAATAATGCACTGGCTCTCACTTTATACAATATGTCTCCAAAAGTGTGAAACAGACAGGCTGGGAGATTTAACACGATGTACTAGTAGATGGTGATTTATTTCTCAGACAATAAGAGAACTTGGCCTCCACCAATCAACTGCTCAGAGCTTACAACACTAGACAGAATTAAACATCCTGATTCAAAACATCATGAATAAAGCAAGAAGACAGAGTCATCTATATCCCCCGCCCTATATACCAACTATATACCAAGTTTCAAGATACTATTTGTCACATTTTTCAGGTTCTGCTGCAGGAAACCAATCCGACCTCTTTACACGGACCTCAGCAGCCCATGGCATAAACCCACCGGACCTTTGGTCCAGCTGAGCTAAAAATTAAAATTTCTCACATTTCTTAGTATCAAAAGGCACAGATACATTACTTAATCAACACATACTAACTTTCAAGACAAAACCACTCATAGTTTTCAAGTTCTGCTCCGGAAACAAAACCTACCCCTAAGACTAACCCGAGAGACTAAGTCTGAAATTGTTTCCATGGAAACATGAAAAATGAAAATTTCTCAAATTTCTTAGCATGAAAAGGCACATCTACATCACCTTGTTAACATGTATACCAAATTTCAAATCCGTATCATGAATAGTTTTGGATATATGCTCCGGAAACGAACATTGCTCTTAGAAACGAAGTCAAAATCTATTTTCTATGTAAAAATTTGAAAAATACTTTTTTTCTTTTTTGAAAATCCAAAATAGCAAAAGGCACCAGTTCACATATTGCTTGGTATGTATACAAAGTTTCATGAAGATATCTTCAGTAGTTTTAAAGATCTCATCTCATCTCATTATCTGTAGCCGCTTTATCCTGTTCTACAGGGTCGCAGGCGAGCTGGAGCCTATCCCAGCTGACTATGGGCGAAAGGCGGGGTTCACCCTGGACAAGTCGCCAGGTCATCACAGGGCTGACACATAGACACAGACAACCATTCACACTCACATTCACACCTACGCTCAATTTAGAGTCACCAGTTAACCTAACCTGCATGTCTTTGGACTGTGGGGGAAACCGGAGCACCCGGAGGAAACCCACATGGACACGGGGAGAACATGCAAACTCCGCACAGAAAGGCCCTCGCTGGCCACGGGGCTCGAACCCGGACCTTCTTGCTGTGAGGCGACAGCGCTAACCACTACACCACCGTGCCATCTATACTTGTAGTGTAACATCAAAATCGAATCTATCGAGTTATTAATGGCCCATTAAATTTTGACCTCTACTTTCTGACCCCTTACTATAATATCTACAAGCTACTATAAAACATCCAGTTATTCTTGTGTCAGCATTCAGCACGACCCCGTTCTCCGTCCCTCCTCATGCTATTTTTTGTGCTTAAATATAAGGAAAACCCCAAATGTAGGTCAGCAGCATTTTCAAGAGTCAGGGGGATTTTTGTGTTCAGCTGAATCATTTAGCTGACATGGCTCTTGATAAAAATGTACTTTCATAGCAGAGGTGACTTGAGAAAATCTGCTTTCATTTTCAGTTCATTTTTCAGTCCAACCTTGAGCAATTTTATTCCTACTGACTTTCCAACTGGTGAATTAGTGAACACAGCACTATTCTTTTTATCAGTAAGGAATATATATAAATATATCGTAGGATATTACATGATTGTGCGAAGATACCGTATGAAGTTGATCTTCGAGTGGTGAATGGACATATTTTTCAACAGAAGAAGATAAACTTGTTCACACCACTGTATAATGTTCTTTATATTATATGGACACATCCACACAAAAAATGCAAGTTAATTAAAATAATTTTCATTTTGAACCAGTTCACCATTTTGACAACGTGTGTCCAGTCAGCAGGAAAACACTGGGAGTGACGTCATCAGAGTGAAATATCAGGAATTATTATCCATACAGGACACTTTTTCAATGGAATAAAAACATATGTTCTATTCCCTTCTAGCAGGTTTCATTCATTTGGCTTGATAGCATGCAATATTGTTAGCATATCGCTTATCCTACGTGTATTATGTCACTCTACCCAATGGAGAATGAGCGTTGAATATGGTTTATGATATTGTGTGGTTGTCAAGACAACATGACATCACATGTTGGAGACATAAAACTTCCGCACTAGCGACCGACTGGGACAATTTGTAAACAAACATGGCTGCCAGGTTTTCTTTGTTAAATACAGAAGATTTTGAGAGAATTTCGAAAGAGAAAGATGCGTTGAACACTCGACAGGGCGTGTATGGATGATGATGATAATAATAATTAGATTAGATTAGATTAGATTAGATTAGATTAGATTAGATTAGATTAGATTAGATGAGATTAGATTAGATTAGGGGGTGGCACGGTGGTGTAGTGGTTAGCGCTGTCGCCTCACAGCAAGAAGGTCCGGGTTCGAGCCCCGTGGCCGGCGAGGGCCTTTTTGTGCGGAGTTTGCATGTTCTCCCCGTGTCCGCGTGAGTTTCCTCCGGGTGCTCCGGTTTCCCCCACTTAACTGCCCGCCCGCCCGCAACCCTGTAGGACAGGATAAACGGCTACAGATAATGGATGGATGGATGGATGGATGTTCATCCATTATCCATAATCACTTATCCTGTGCAGGGTCATGGGCAAGCTGGAGCCTATCCCAGCTGACTACGGGCGAAAGGCGGGGTACACCCTGGACAAGTCACCAGGTCATCACAGGGCTGACACATAGACACACAACCATTCACACTCACATTCACACCTACGCTCAATTTAGAGTCACCAGTTAACCTAACCTGCATGTCTTTGGACTGTGGGGGAAACCGGAGCACCCGGAGGAAACCCACGCGGACACGGGGAGAACATGCAAACTCCACACAGAAAGGCCCTTGTCGGCCGCTGGGATCGAACCCGGACCTTCTTGCTATGAGGCCACTACACCACCGTGCTGCCCATATATAAGGAGAATTTAGGATAGGGATAGCTCTTCTTTCTTTCTCAGAAGAATGACATATTGATCGAAATCCCCACAGCAGGTGATATGAGACAGGTATATCAAGCGATTAATAATTTGCAGGATTGATTCGACGTGATGAGGTGAGGAAGTTCATCTGACCTCGGGGCATCTTTCTTATGAGCTTTGGGTTATTACTGTCGCTTCAGTTAAAACATCACGGCTCAACAGGAACAGATCAAGCATCCTTTCCTGTCAGTTTATTGCAGCATATATACCACACACACACACACACACACACACACACACACACACACACACACACACACATATCACCACCATCATCACTTCATCATATACATAACTTCTGTTCTCTGTTTAGATTTAGACTTCAGTGTGGTGGGGTGGGGTGGGGTGGGGTGGGGTGGGGGGGAGTGGTGTCTTGGCCATCACAGTACTGCAAGATGCCACTCAAAACTCGCCCCCAATAAACCTCCACAAAATCTCCTCAGCATCCGTGTTATTTTAAGTCTATTTTGATCCAGACTTGGGGTGTCAATGAAATAAATGTCCTCATTAATACAACCCCAATTCCAAAAAAAGTTGGGCCACTGTGTAAAATGTAAATACAACCCCAAATCAGAAAATGTTGAGATGGTATGGAAAGTGCTAAAAAAAAAAGTCATTTCTAAATTTACTTTAACTTGTATTTCTTTGCAGACAGAATGAACCGAAGATATTTCATGTTTTACTGGTCAACTTCATTTCATTTGTTAATGTACATCCATTCTTGAGTTTCAGTCCTACAACACATTCCAAAAAAAGTTGGGATGGGGGCAGTTTAGGGCTAGTAATGAGGGAAAACAGTTAAATAATGATGTGATTTGAAACAGGTGATTATAATCATGATTTGATAGAAAAGCAGTATTTAGGAAAGGCCTAGTCTTTGAAGAGCAAAGATGGATCGAGGATCTCCAGTTTGTCAACAAATGCATGAGAAAATTATTGAAATGTTTATAAACAATATTCCACATTAAGGATAGGAAGGGATTTAGGTATTTCACCTTCTATGGTGCATAATATCATTATGGAATCTGGAGGAATTTCAGTGTGTAAAGGGCAAAGGGCTCAAGCCTAATCTGAACACCTGTGATCTCTGATCCCTCAGATAGCACTGCATCAAGAACCGTCATTCATCTACAGCTGATAGAACCACATGGACTCGGGATTACTTTGGCAAACCTTTGTCAAGCTACAATACAGAGTTACATCCACAAACACCGTTTAAACTTTACTGTGCAAAATGGAATCCTTATGTTAACTGTGTCCAGAAGCGCCATCGACTTCTCTGGGCCCGGAGGCATCTGGGATGGACCATCACACAGTGGAAACATGTACTGTGGTCAGACAAATCAGTATTCCAGATCTTTTTTGGTAAGAAATGGACGCCGAGTGCTCTGAAGATGAAAAGGACCATCCAGACTGTTAGCAGGAACAAGTCCAAAAGCCAGGGTGTGTCATGGTATGGGGTTGGGTCAGTGCCCTTGGAAGAGATAACTGACACATCTGTGATGGAGCATTAATTAAGAAAAGTACACTAAGATTTTGGAGCAACATCTGCTGCCTTTAAAATGGAATCTTCTCCAGGAAGGTTTCAACAAGACAATGCAAAAGACATTCTGCACACACTACAAAGGCATGGCTGTGGAATAAGAGGGTGCCTTCCCTCTGTTGAAACTATCCATCCATCCATCCATCCATCCATTATCTGTAGCTGCTTATCCTGTCCTACAGGGTCGCAGGTAAGCTGGAGCCTATCCCAGCTGACTATGTGCGAGAGGCGGGGTACACCCTGGACAAGTCGCCAGGTCATCACAGGGCTGACACATAGACACAGACAACCATTCACACTCACATTCACTATGGTCAATTTAGAGCCACCAATTATCCTAACCTGCATGTTTTTGGACTGTGGGGGAAACCGGAGCACCCGGAGGAAACCCACGCGGACAACATGCAAACTCCACACAGAAAGGCCCCAGTCGGCCGCTGGGCTTGAACCCAGGACCTTCTTGCTGTGAGGCAACAATGCTAACCACTACACCACCGTGCCGCCCTGTTGAAACTAAAAACATGACAATGATGATCCTGAACTGTTGCACACAGTGTGCCTTCACAGATGCACAAGTTACACATGCCATAGGCACTAACACACCCCATACCATCACAGATGTTGGCTTTTGAACTTTGTGCTGGTAACAATCTGGCTGGTCCTTTTCCTCTTTAGCCTGGAGGGTATAATGTCTGTGTTTGAAATGTGGACTCGTCAGACCACAGCACACTTTTCCACTTTGCATCAGTCTGTCTCTGATGAGCTCAGGCCCAGAGAATTCAGTGTGTTTCTGGATGTTGTTGATATATGGCTTCACTTTGCATGGTAGACACAAAAACGAATTGTTTCCCGACAGCGGTTTTCTGAAGTCTTCCCAAGCTCATGTTGTAATGTCCTTTATACAATCATGTCAGGTTTTAATGCTGTTCTGCCTGAGGGGTTGAAGGTCATGGGTGTTCAATGTTGGTTTTTGGCCTTGCCCCTTACATGTAGAGATTTCTCTGGATTCTTTGAATCTTTTGGTGATATTATGGATTGTTGGTGGCGAAATTCCTAAATTCCTTGCAATTACAGGTATATGTTGAGAAAAATTTTTCTTAAACTGTTGGACTATTTGCCCACACAGTTTATCACAAAGTGGTAACCTGCACCCCATCCTTGCTTGTGAATCAGTGAACCTTTTCAATTAAATAGGTAAACCTATTTACCTGTAGAATATTCCAAACAAGTGCATGGTTCTCCAGAAAATCTGAAGTAGCTGGCTAAAAAAAAAAAGTAGTAGGCGGCTCTGGAATTTGCAGTGGCAAAGCCGCCACCACACACCAAAGGTAAGCTAATTTTGAAATTTACATGCCTTCTTGTAGCTTCTAGTGCATTCTCAGCTAATTAATTCCTAACCATTTCCCTGTAAAATACTTGCAAAATATGTGTGAAATTTTCCTCCAGATGTGTGTGTGCTTGGCTTTCTCAGTTCCCCTCTATAGTACGCCATCTGGCTCTGTAACATAACTACATTGTGTACCATAACTACTTACGCTACAGTTAGGTCATGTGGTCCAGCTCAGTCAATCAGAGCGCGAGAATCAATCAATAAATGTGGCGTTGCTTCTGGTCATGCTAGAACCAAATTGAAGACAACTTCATGGTGGAATAATTGGATTTGCAGCAAATTATGGGCAGCGGAGATGATATAAATCACTTGAACACTGAAAGGCAAGGGTTTTTTTTTTTTGTTCTTGGTTTTTTTTCTGGGATTGAGTAGCCAGCACAGACGGTCTGTGTAGCTGGAGAAAAACTGCCAGTCGTCGGCACTTATGGACATCTCTTAGGTTTTTTTTTTTTGAGTTTCCACAACTTTCCCAGTCTTTTATTGCCCCATCCCAAGTTTTTTGAAACATGTTGCAGGCATCAAATTCAGAATGAGTGCATATTTACAACAAACAATAAGGTCTGAACATTAAAGATCTTGTCCTTGTATTATCTCATCTCATCTCATCTCATTATCTCTAGCCGCTTCATCCTTCTACAGGGTCGCAGGCAAGCTGGAGCCCATCCCAGCTGACCACGGGCGAAAGGCGGGGTACACCCTGGACAAGTCGCCAGGTCATCAGAGGGCTGACACATAGACACAGACAACCATTCACACTCACATTCACACCTACACTCAATTTAGAGTCACCAGTTAACCTAACCTGCATGTCTTTGGACTGTGGGGGAAACCGGAGCACCCGGAGGAAACCCACGCGGACACGGGGAGAACATGCAAACTCCACACAGAAAGGCCCTCGCCAGCCACGGGGCTCGAACCCGGACCTTCTTGCTGTGAGGCGACAGCGCTAACCACTACACCACCGTGCCGCCCTCCTTGTATTATATTCACTTGAATATTGATTGAAGAGGATTTGCAAATCATTGCATTTGGTTTATATTTACGTTTTACAGTGTCCCAACTTTTTTGGAATTGGGGTTGTACTTTCTGCACAGCAACCAATAAACAGAAATGCTGTTCATCATGTCTAGTAAGTGATCTTATGAGAAAATTAGAAAAAAAAAGTCGTTCTTTTAGCTTAGGTGTCAACCCTCCCAGTTTGACCGGGAATCTCCCGGTACAGGAACCTGCCTCCCGGTCACCAAAATAACCCCGGTGATCTCCCAGTTCAGCTCTGATCCTGTACTGAAAAAATTTTTAAACCACTTTTAAAGTTTTTTTTTTTCATGTCGCTGCTTCGCTAAGTGACACGCGGCGGTAAAAAGCGGTAAAACTTGCCACCGGGCTTGTGCCTGGGGCATCCTGGGATATCATCGGCTTTCCCCCGCGTGATTTTGGCGTTGTTTGTTTAGGTTGCTATCAGCGTAACATAGAAAGCTGTGAACATGTCCCAAATGTGTGAGAGGACTTTTTCGTTGATTCGCAGGATTGACACAGAATTCAGAAGTGAACTTGGGAAGGGCACCATATGTAGTCTTCTGTCCTGTAAAATGAACTCTGACAGCTGTTGTCATGACGTTGAGTTAAGCTCAAAGGTCCTGCAGGATTGTAAGAGTGCCACAAGGATTTATAACACCAGCCACAAGTCTGATAAAAAATAAGTTACCAGTGGCTCATGCATGGTGTGCACGCTTGATCAGAACTGTGAAAATAAAAGTGTTATTATGTACTTTTTGGTAAACTATCCAAGGTGCTGTTTATTTGAATATTGATTTGATATTAGTGTCAATGTGCTGTTATTTTATATGAACTTTGAATTGATATAAATTTGAAACGCCATGATATCTTTTTTTGGTAAACTTTGCAAAGTACTGTTTGTATGATTTTTTTAACATTGAATTGGTGTGTAAATGTGAAGTCATGATATACTTTTGGAAATATTTTGCTAGGTGCTGACATCTCCCTCAAGTTTATTTGAATGTCAAGGTGCTGCTTGCTTATTTGAGCACTGATATATAAATGTGCAATGTAATGACATATATTTACTTTTTATTTACTTTGCAAGGTGCTGTTTATCTGAAAATTTAGTTGATATACACTACCGTTCAAAAGTTTGGGGTCACCCAGACAATTTTGTGTTTTCCATGAAAAGTGACACTTTTATTTACCACCATAAGTTGTAAAATGAATAGAAAATATAGTCAAGACATTTTTCTGGCCATTTTGAGCATTTAATCGACCCCACAAATGCGATGCTCCAGAAACTCAGGCCCTGTCCACACGGCAACAGATTCAGGTGAATCTGATAAAATTGTTTATCGTTTCGGCCTGGCGTCCACATGGCACCGGCGTTTTGGGTGCCCCAAAACGAAATCTTTTGAGAACGGGTCCCAGAGTGGAAAATTCTGGCAACGGCCCCGTTGCGAAGTCGTCTGGATGAGTAGAACGGATTTGTTTATGATGATGTCACAACCACATGACTGTCAGTGCTTCATGCCGGGTAGAAGTGTAACGAACTCGATGCGAGTTGTCAACAAATCCTATAACTTGTCCAAACACTGCGGAAGCAGTAACCAAAACCGCACACCGCCCGTGCGCTTTCCAAAAACAAAACCAATCCCACCAGCAAAAATAGGAAAAAAAAGGAGCAATCTCACCTCTTCAGATGTTGGTTTAAGTCCAACAATACATTCCTCAAAAAGGGCATAGAAGAACAAAGTAATCCATCAACGTGTAGCATTCAATTTATTCCGGACCATTAAAGAATTCTGGAGGATCTCAGAATGTTGGCGTACCGGCTTCCATCTACCCCCATTCATTCCTCTCTCTCTCCATCTACCCCCACTCATTCCTCTTTCTGCGTCTTTCATTTTACGCTACTGATTAATAATCAAAACTTTATGTGGCTAAAGCTACAGAAGAAGGGGTTTATGTGCATGCGTCTACTTCTTCTATTGTTCTGGTGTCTCCGATGGGACCGTCTTACAGCGCACGTAGAGGTATGGCATGTGTATTGCATCGTTTTCAGCAAGCGTTCCGTTGCCATATGGGCCTGAAATATAACTGATCCGTTGCCCATGTGGACGCGATATTTAAAAAAAAAAAAAATCTCGTTGCCGTTGTCGTGTGGATGTAGTCTCAATCTGCTCAAAGGAAGGTCAGTTTTATAGCTTCTCTAAAAAGCTAAACTGTTTTCAGCTGTGCTAACATGATTGTACAAGGGTTTTCTAATCATCCATTAGCCTTCTGAGGCAATGAGCAAACACATTGTACCATTAGAACACTGGAGTGATAGTTGCTGGAAATGGGCCTCTATACACCTATGGAGATATTGCACCAAAAACCAGACATTTGCAGCTAGAATAGTCATTTAGCACATTAGCAATGTATAGAGTGGATTTCTGATTAGTTTAAAGTGATCTTCATTGAAAAGAACAGTGCTTTTCTTTCAAAAATAAGGACATTTCAAAGTGACCCCAAGCTTTTGAACGGTAGTGTAAATATCAAGGTGCTTTTTTGATTATATGATGAGCATTGAATTAAAGTATAAATTTGAAATGTCATGATACATTGTAATATTTTGCAAGGTGCTGTTGTTTATTTGAAAATTTAAGTGATATAAATGTGAAAATTGGAGCATAGAAACTTTTTAAAGGTGTTGTGTAGTTATTAAAGGGACATCTTTGGAATAGTTACTTGACCCAATTTATGATAGTCATGATTTTTAAATAAGATAGTGAGAACTCGATCATGTTCATCACAATGGAAGTAATACTTCTGATTAGCCTGAATTTTGTGAGGTGCTGCCTGTCTCAGGTGGAAATAAAATATGCAGGCGTTATTCAAGTTTCCCTTTAATGTTGCTTGCTTTGCTTGAGTTTAAACATGTGACAATTACATATTGATGTGATAGTAAGTCACAAAAAACAGCTTTCACTATGCCAGATTGCACCATTTTACACCTTATTGATGTCAAAATTTCAAAAAATTTTGGCCTGCGGGGGGATACCCCCCGCAACCCCGCTCCGGAGTCCGTATATCCCTGTCAGAAATCCTTGGGGGTTGACACCTATGTTTTAGGATTTCTCACCTTGAAGCTTGTTAATCTGCAAATGTAGTTTGTCATAATTCAATTCAGAATCTATTTACTTTGCCAAGCATGTTACGCATACTAAGAAACTGTCTTGGTGGGTTGCTAATTACACAGAAAATTACAACATAATAAATGCTTTTGTGGACTTATTTACAGTGTGAGATACTGTACACTCCCCAGCCACTTTATTAAGAACACTCATCCACCTGCTGTTTTATACAGTTCTGTAATCAGCCAATCCCTTGACAGCAGCACGATGCATCAAATCATGCAGATTTGTTCACAATGTTCAAACATCAGAATGGGAAAAATTGTGATCTCACAGTGAAGTGTGACTTTCTTTCACTGTGGCATGGGTACTGGTTTGAGCCAGATGGACTGGTTTGAGTATTTCAGAAACTGCTGATCTCCTGGGGTTTTCACACACAACAGTCTCTAGAGTTTACACAGAATGGTGCGAAAAATTAAAAAAAAAACCATCAAGTTAGTGAGTGACAGTTCTGTGGGTGAAAACAAACGCCTTGTTTATAAGAGAGATCAGAGGGAAATGGACAGATTGGTTCAAGCTTTTTGCCAGGAAAAATTATAGTAACTCATAGCAACTCTTTACAACCGTGGTGAGCAGAAAAGCATCTCAGCATGCAACAGCAGAAGAACACATTGGGTTCCACTCCTGCAGCCAAGAACAGGGATCTTAGAATCAAGAACAAGTTCCTATTAAAGTGGCCGGTGAGTGTAGGTCTTTTTACTAAGATATAATGAGGTGTAGCTTCATAATTATTCAGGCTCGAATGCACAATATTGACATTCTGGCACAAATACATGCTGCATAGCAATGTTTCCAACTTTTGCACAAATGTTCTTCATGCCATGTTCTGGATCATCATATTTTAACCAAGCTAACATCTCTTATGATTCTATGTGAATAAGATCAATATGTAATACATTATTATACTTCTTTTTGAACAAATTGATTGTTTCGCACTTCGTGTGCAAAGTTTGTGCTTTTTGTGACATATGATTCGAACGGAAACTTCACCGTTTCCCTTTTCTCTGGAAACACAGTCAGACTTACGGGTAAAAATAAAGGGTAAAAACTATCCACATTTTGAACATGCTTGCATTCCTCTATCGTTAGCATACTTCATGGTCCTGCTACTCTAAACGTCCTGAAGTGATGTCAGACGACATCCCGTAATCTTCTCCTTTGTCTTGATTATGCATTGAAGCTTGGCTCATTCCTGTGAGGTTGAGGAGTCAAACCAGATGGTGATGGAGAAGGTGAGAATGGATTCAGTGGTCACAGTGGAGAACTGGATCATCAGAATCTGTAGCATGTTGAATTTGTTGAGTCATCTCCTGCACTGTTTTGCTTACGGAGACTGAACACTAACATTCATCATCTCAAATGTATAGCTTGAGGTCACACTATATTTTACAGTACAGTAGATACCTGTACCAAGGACTTCATTAATAACCATACAGTAATTACAACTAATTTCTATATACTTTACGTTGGGAGGCAGCACAGTGGTGTAGTGGTTAGCACTGTCGCCTCACAGCAAGAAGGTCCGGATTCGAGCCCCGTGGCCGGCGAGGGCCTTTCTGTGTGGAGTTTGCATGTTGTCCGCGTGGGTTTCCTCCGGGTGCTCCGGTTTCCCCCACAGTCCAAAGACATGCAGGTTAGGTTAACTGGTGACTCTAAATTGACCGTAGGTGTGAATTATGTGTCGGCCCAGTGATGACCTGGCGACTTGTCCAGGGTGTACCCCGCCTCTCACCCATAGTCAGCTGGGATAGGCTCCAGCTCACCCGCGACCCTGCACAGGATAAGCAGTTATGGATAATGGAATGATGGATGGATAGACTTTACATTGGATTTTAAAGCACATAGTATGTCATGTGATACACATCCAATACACTATCCAATAATTACTCTTCTAATGTAGTTCGTTATAAAAGCAAAATGTATCTAAATTAGTTTGGCAAAAAATGTTGCCACACGTTTGCCAATATTGGCCATTACTGGTAAACTTCCAGAAACATTCTGGCAATAATGAGAAGTTTGCCACGACTGGTAAAAAATGTTCACCGGTGGATTGCGACCACAGACATTTTTTCCCCTTGTTTGCTTTTTTTCGTTGACAGCAGAGCTCCCCATATGCGAAGTGCATGGAGTGAAGCTCCATACTTAAGAGAATATGATACCTGTAGTTTACCTGTACCTGTACTCCTGCACAGGTTCCATAAAGGTACCTGTAGTCTGCACAATGACAATAAAATTGAATCTAATCTAATCTAATCTAATCTAATCTAATCTAATCTAATCTAATCCATTGACCTGATTTTGATGGCTTTTGTGACCGTACGATGTTCGTACACATGAACGACATCCATGTACCACCACAGGAAACCTGATCGTAAGAGCAAGGCAACATATCTCATAAAAACTCGACCACCGGACAATTAAATTTGTATTTTTTTATTTACATAAGATAGATGGATTTTTATCCAGTTCATATTTTTTATTTAATTTTAAAAAATAATATTGGATTATTTATGAACACATTTTACAGAAAATATTGATGAAAAAATATTGTTTTCTTCTATAGCGGGTAACGCATTCTATGCTTTTTTACCTGAACAATTTCTTACTCTGCACAATCATGTAAAAATAATTACTGTATAGTTCAATAGCAATTATGAGCATCTTTCTTTAGTTTTGGATAATCCAAACCTACCGCAGACTGATGTTGATTAGTTCTCATGTCCGAAAAGATTGAATCATAACTCTGTAGTAGTGATGTAAAGTGAAAGCGCTGGTTCACTGCTGTCCCCCAGGCACCCAGCACAGTCACACCATAATAAACGTGGTGGGGGTGTTTCTGGCGCATGGTATGCGACGTCAAATAAAGGAATAAATATGTATCATAACTGTGATGTGCATCTCATTATTGATCTCACTGTCACAAGACAATGCAGTGATTTATTGATGTGAAAAACACGACACGACCCAATTTGATGGTTCATTCACCGTGCTGTAATATTATTATTCTATTCAAGTTGATTTTGTGCCCTTGCAAATATTTTGCTCATAAACTCATCAGGAGCTCTGATTTTAGACAGTGCCGAAATATCTATATTATAATTGTGTTTGTTTATTTTATTTATTTTCTATAATAATAATAATAATAATAATAATAATAATAATTGATGTGTGAAGTGATTTTGGTGACTTGACACTGCATAACAGGGAAGTTATTGAATTTTTTGTGAAACTAATTTGTTTCACAGATGCGCCACAACATTAAATATTCCTAGAAATGGATAAAAATGTCTGTTGTTCTATAATATCATGCTGACATTCTTTTAAAAAAGTTGGCAAATTTCTGCAGTGTAAGAATGATAAAACACTTTGTTATGGTTGATTAATTACTTAAATTCTCCTGTATGCTGTTCTTAAAGCTAGACACCCTTTCAATTTCATAAAATCGGTGAAATTTAGTTCCCTCTGAAATGTGGTGATTGTGATATCTGTTTATTTCTGTAATAGCTCACAAAATATCAGGCCATTCTGTGGCTGGGAAGTTATTTAATTTGAGGGGATTAAAGCAAATAATGTGCGTGAAATCGCTCGCTTCGCGCAGTCAAGCAGACAGAGGAAGTCCGTGTGCGCATGCGCAGGTTTCCCTTTGAGCGTGCACTGACAGTTCCATCATTCTGTCGCTAAACGAACAGCTGATCACACCGAGGTGCTCGCTGAGCGCCCATATTTATTAGTTTGGTCCTGCGTTTCCTTTCCTTCGTATATAACATAACGTCTTTTCTTCTCGCTTTCTTTCCGTTACTGTAGTTAGTCTTTCACATTTCATTCTCACACTCACATCCTCCATTTTTCTCTCCTGTTTCAAATTTGTATCCCACAATGCCTTGCGTGAATGGGGAAAGCACACCACGTGATGCAGGATGTAGTATTTTGAATTGGGTCATGGTGAAGCAGGAAAAAATAGCGGAGAATTTAGGGACATGTGGAGATAAATTCATTAATGTTAGGACTGGGACTGTTTTGGCCTCTAGAGGCCGCTGTTATTTCCTTATCTAGTCATGTTTGTTTTGGCCTCTAGAGGCCGCCACTGTTCCTGTGTTTTGCGTTTGTGTTGATTGCTTGTTTGTCTTCATTAGTGTCACCTGTGTTCAATTTATTTTGTGTATTTATACTCCATCTGTTTGGTCCCTAGTCACGGTGTCTTTATGCTATGCTGTTAGTGCTAGCTCCTGCTGGCTCATGTACCTTTGCCTGTGTCTTAGTATTCTTGGTTTTTGTTGCTTTCTTTTGGACTTTGTGGATTTTTGTTTTGACCTTTGGATCTTCTGAGCGTTTGAGTTTTTGCCTCTTTTCTGAGTTGGATTTTGGACATTGAACCTTGGGATATTTTTATTTTTGTTTATCTTCTGAGCTTTTGGATTATTCTTTTTGTTTTTCCCTTGGATTGTATATATTGTAAATAAACTGTTTTTGATACTCTACTTTCGCCTCACGCCTCTGCACTTGAGTCATTCCCCTGGTGGCCTAGTGGGGGTTTGCTGGATTATCACGCCAGCGACCCGGGCTGGAGTCCCAGCAAAACCCTAACGATTAATTGTTCTATTAAAAGAAAACTAATAAAATTAGAAGTCTGTGATTCAAATTCAGTAGCTTTTGGTCCATTAAACAAAAATAATTGGGTGTTGGAGAAAATTATTTTTATAACCTACACTTGAAAAATCTAAAAGGCGGTCTACAGTACCTTTAATAATTTCCTGATTTACAATTATTAGTCTTAGCATCATGCATTCCTGCACACATTATTTTTCACCAACTTGCTAAAAGTAACCGCACACAGCTCAGCACACTCCACACTGTAATGGCTGTATTTGTGAAACATCTGTTTGAACGGCAGGATGTTTAGCAGAATCTGCTCTGGGTTAAACTCAGAGTCAGAGGTGCAATCCCAGCATCCCACCTGGGCCGTGAACCCACTGCTCTCTCACGTCGATTCCAATTTCCTCTCCTGCAATCTGGGCGGCTTCTTAGTGACCTTGAGCTGTCCATTTGACCTGCGGCTGTGTTTCCAAATTCTACTCTATTACAATACATGGGATGAACTGGAATTAGCTTTAATACTAGTACAAGTGCTACTACCATAAGTCTGAGATTTGTGAGAGTGTATCATTCAATTAAATCACACTTCTAAATCAATGCTACTGATATTATTGGTATATTCAAATTAATTAGCTTCAACATGTAAGAATGATACACTCACCATTCTAATGGGTAAAGTTGTGAAAACACTGTTGCTAGGCACTGGGAAATATAACAGTGACCACAAGCTAGCTAACAACTAAAATTACTGATTTAGCTCACTGGTCAGTTGAAATGAAACAAAATTGTAGGGAATGTCAACATTTTCTTCAGGTGTGTTGGTAAATTATTGAGAAAAATACTCTGTATTACATTACATTACATTACATTACATGGCATTTAGCAGACGCTTTTATCCAGAGTGTTGTACAACAAGTGCAAAAGTCAGGGATAAGAAGTGCTGAACTTCTAGACAAGAAAGTTCTAGGGCCAACTGAACAATTGTAGCAGAATAACACTAAGAATAACTAGACAGAATAGCTATATTCTGTTGAAGTACCAACACTCCACAAACAGCCAAGGAAAACAATTAAACCATGCAAATAAGCTAACAAAGTACAACTAAGGCCCACTTTACACGGGGACGGTCTGAAACAAAAACGCAAAAGTCCGTTTTCGTTCTCACTTTTTTCCGCGTCTACACGACCGTTTTCAAGGAGGAAATCTGCGTCTATACGGTGACGCATAAATGTGTGGAATTCAATTGGATGTGCATGCCAGGCGGCTAGGTGGTGCTGTGAAAGACCTCCGCTATGTCTGCACGCATGCGCAACGTCTTCCGTCTTGTCTGATCTGCACATCTGCGCCGCGAAAACTTTGACTACTCTGGCTATGGTAAGTAAGAAAGTAAGTAAAAAAGTAAGAGCATACTATACCCGCCTCTGTTCATTAACGGTATATGTGCAGATTCGGTATAGATGTTCGAAGGACTCCTGGACGTTTATTAAAGCCGCCAGAGCAGCTTGAAGGTCCGTTGGATCGATGTAATCAGACATGCTCTTACTTTTTTACTTGCTTTCTTACTTCCCGGGCTGGCATGTACAGTATATGACATATGTATGACGTAAACGCGTACCCGACGTGAGCAGATCCGAGCAGAGTTTCGCGTATTGGGTAGTTTAGACGGATATGCAACGGGGGCTGTTTTTAACTTATCCACTCTGGAAGGCGTTTTCAATTTTTTCTGTTTTTCAGCCTCGGAAACGCCGTCCCCGTGTAGACGAAAGGCACTTCTGATAAAATATTTAGTCATTTTTACCCAACAGCGTCCTCGTGTAAACGGGCCCTAAATAGAGAAAAATAAAACCCCAATGGTGAACCAAAAGTCATCATGACCAGGCTGGACAACACACAGCCTGGGTTGGTATTTATGGCTAAAAGAAGCACATTTTTAACTGCTTACGAAATCTCGGAATTCCATATACTGAATTATTCTATCTACATTCACTAGATATGAGCAATTGCATGCTCTGATTGGCTATTCTACTACTAGGATATCAGCTCATATACCGTGAGTAGAGAGAAACAAAATGGCTGAGCATGCTACTGAACCAACTGAGAATGAAATAAAAACCATACTCGAAAACAACCCCCCCCAAAATTATCACATATTTAAAAGAAACGGAAATAGCTAAAAGAATATTTCACCTCCTCCCCCACCCCAATATCTACCATTCCACACTCCAGCCCAGTCGGTGGCGGTAATCCACCTTTAAGTTGGTTTGCCAACTGCCAAAAAAACCCTAAAGAAGAAGAAGTAGAAGAAGAAAACCCCGAAATACAAGAAAAGTAACAAAATGTGGAATGAAAGTATTTGATGGTAAGAACGCATCTTTTTTTTATTTTTCAAGAATTATTATTATAGGACTTTTCACAAATTGCTCCTGTCATTTCGCCAGTTTGTTTACATTCTAAGCGGAAATTATTTTGTCAGACATTTTGTATAAAGTTTTTATTTATCAAATTTGTAACAAATAAAAATGATCTGTTTCTCAAAATCCAGTGAATGTGGATAGAATAAAACAGTTATTCCACTCAATCTCATTGTACATGGATTATAGACAACTTGGCGTTACGTACCTTGTCAGTTATCAGCTCATGTATGACTTGATTTCGTGGAATAATTGTTAAATCTCATTTTTCACTGCATCAGAACTTACAACTCAGAAAAGTAGTTAATAGCACAAAAATGGACATATGGAATTTTTTGTGTAATCATGCTAAACACACGACACCACCACTATCACTAGTGTTGTTGTGTTGAGATTGGTCTCAGGACCACTTTTTGAAGGTTTCAGTCTCGTCTTGGAATCGACTGCATTGTTACTTGGTCTTGTCTCGGTCTCAGATATAAAGGACTCTGGGTTTTATCTCAAGACTGGTCAAGACTACAACTGTGTGGATTTCACTAAACTGCCCGTGCATTGTCTGATTTATTTGTCAACATCATCACTGGGGATTGGATATAAAACTTCTTGCTTCAAATGCAACCAATAATGTGACTCTCTGTTAATTCAGAATTTTCATTACTGCTAATGGCCATCACTCCTACCCTGCCCCTTCACACCACTGGTCTGGTCCTGGTCTTGTCTCGGTCTCACCCTGCTTTGGTCTTGGTCTTGACTTGGTTTCAACCCCTCAAAGTCTTGGTCTTGTCTCGGTCTCACCCTGCTTTGGTCTTGGTCTTGACTTGGTTTCAACCCCTCAAAGTCTTGGTCTTGTGTCGGTCTTGCTCTGCTTGGTCTTGGCCTTGACTTGATCTCAGCCCCTCGAAGTCTGGGTCTTGTTTTGGTCTCCATACACTCTAGTCTTATCATGACTTGGTCTTAGTTTAGGTGGTCTTGCCAACAATGCTAATTATCACCTTTGCAACCATTTTCACAACCCTATTTGAAAATAAGTTAAATCTAATTATAATTACTTATATTTTTAATATGTACTCAAAGCGGCGGCACGGTGGTGTAGTGGTTAGCGCTGTCGCCTCACAGCAAGAAGGTCCTGGGTTCGAGCCCCGGGGCCGGCGAGGGCCTTTCTGTGTGGAGTTTGCATGTTCTCCCCGTGTCCGCGTGGGTTTCCTCCGGGTGCTCCGGTTTCCCCCACAGTCCAAAGACATGCAGGTTAGGTTAAATGGTGACTCTAAATTGACCGTAGGTGTGAATGTGAGTGTGAATGGTTGTCTGTGTCTATGTGTCAGCCCTGTGATGACCTGGCGACTTGTCCAGGGTGTACCCCGCCTTTCGCCCGTAGTCAGCTGGGATAGGCTCCAGCTTGCCTGCGACCCTGTAGAAGGATAAAGCGGCTACAGATAATGAGATGAGATGAGATGTACTCAAAGCATATTCAAGGCTTTAAACATGTCCTTTTTTAGCATAGGCTAGCTAATGACTAAACCTACCTTGTTTGCTAGCTAGCATGTAGCAACTAAGTCTTACATACCTACAATGTAAGCACATAGTGACAGTGAAAATGAGTCAAAACTGTTGGGAATGTCAACATTTTCCTGAGATGTGATGGTAAATTATTGAGAAAAAATACTCTATTACTCAAGCAAACACTGAATATCAACTGTTTCTCAAACTACCATGTGATCAAGATCTTGATGAATTGCATAACAACAAAGAAATTGAGTGAATAACAAAAAAGTGGACCGTTCACATGGAATATTCTTGTAAACACCGTAAACACAATGAACTATTTGAAGAACAGTCACCATGTTGGAATGTAACCATTAAAATAAATAGAGGTTTAACTGATGCTAATCTTTATGCAACTTTGTTCATAATCATTTACAGACAGTAAGCTAAATAAAATTACGGTTTATTTGCTAGTTTTAGAGTATATTTCAGAAATATATACAAAATATTCAAAGCTCCAAACTTATGGATAAGCTAGCTAATTAGGGAAGGTATTGATTTATCTAGCTAGCATGTAGCTGTTAAATACAGTGGGGCAAAAAAGTATTTAGTCAGCCACCAATTGTGCAAGTTCTCCCACTTAAAAAGATGAGAGAGGCCTGTAATTTTCATCATAGGTACACTTCAACTATGAGAGACAGAATGGGGGGAAAGAATCCAGGAAATCACATTGTAGGATTTTTAATGAATTAATTGGTAAATTCCTCGGGAAAATAAGTATTTGGTCACCTACAAACAAGCAAGATTTCTGGCTCTCACAGACCTGTAACTTCTTCTTTAAGAGGCTCCTCTGTCCTCCACTCGTTATCTGTATTAATGGCACCTGTTTGAACTCGTTATCAGTATAAAAGACACCTGTCCACAACCTCAAACAGTCACACTCCAAACTCCACTATGGCCAAGACCAAAGAGCTGTCAAAGGACACCAGAAACAAAATTGTAGACCTGCACCAGGCTGGGAAGACTGAATCTGCAATAGGTAAGCAGCTTGGTGTGAAGAAATCAACTGTGGGAGCAATTATTAGAAAATGGAAGACATACAAGACCACTGATAATCTCCCTTGATCTGGGGCTCCACGCAAGATCTCACCCCGTGGGGTCAAAACGATCACAAGAACGGTGAGCAAAAATCCCAGAACCACACAGGGGGACCTAGTGAATGACCTGCAGAGAGCTGGGACCAAAGTAACAAAGGCTACCATCAGTAACACACTACGCCGCCAGGGACTCAAATCCTGCAGTGCCAGACGTGTCCCCCTGCTTAAGCCAGTACATGTCCAGGCCCGTCTGAAGTTTGCTAGAGAGCATTTGGATGATCCAGAAGTGGATTGGGAGAGTGTCATGTGGTCAGATGAAACCAAAATAGAACTTTTTGGTAAAAACTCAACTTGTCGTGTTTGGAGGAGAAAGAATGCTGAGTTGCATCCAAAGAACACCATACCTACTGTGAAGCATGGGGGTGGAAACATCATGCTTTGGGGCTGTTTTTCTGCAAAGGGACCAGGACGACTGATCCGTGTAAAGGAAAGAATGAATGGGGCCATGTATCGTGAGATTTTGAGTGAAAACCTCCTTCCATCAGCAAGGGCATTGAAGATGAAACGTGGCTGGGTCTTTCAGCATGACAATGATCCCAAACACACCGCCCGGGCAATGAAGGAGTGGCTTCGTAAGAAGCATTTCAAGGTCCTGGCGTGGCCTAGCCAGTCTCCAGATCTCAACCCCATAGAAAATCTTTGGAGGGAGTTGAAAGGTCCATGTTGCCCAACGACAGCCCCAAAACATCACTGCTCTAGAGGAGATCTGCATGGAGGAATGGGCCAAAATACCAGCAACAGTGTGTGAAAACCTTGTGAAGACTTACAGAAAACGTTTGACCTCTGTCATTGCCAACAAAGGGTATATAACAAAGTATTGAGATGAACTTTTGTTATTGACCAAATACTTATTTTCCACCATAATTTGCAAATAAATTCTTTAAAAATCCTACAATGTGATTTCCTGGATTCTTTCCCCGATTCTGTCTCTCATAGTTGAAGTGTACCTATGATGAAAATTACAGGCCTCTCTCATCTTTTTAAGTGGGAGAACTTGCACAATTGGTCACTGACTAAATACTTTTTTGCCCCACTGTACTTCGTACAGAAAATCTAAATGTAGAATGACAGTGAAAATATGATAAAACTATTGGGAATGTCAACTTTTTACTCCGATGTGTTGGTAAATTACTGAGGAAAGACTCAGAATGACTAAAATTATGCAAGTGAGAAACAAATTTGTGAGTTCTCAGCATTCAGAACATTTTCACTTCCAAAGTTAAAGAAGTTTTTGGTTATTTATGTGTGATATTCATGGAAACAGTGTCAATTTAAACGTTGTATATTTAACACGCTGGAAAATAACCATGTAAGCCAGATTTAAATAACATTTCCCTGTTTGTGAAGTAAACTATTATCTGATTAAAGCACAAAGTAATTGTTTGTATTATTTCTGTTATGTGAAAACACATCAACAACACTTTCTAAGATGCGACAGTAACCTTAACACACTCGGATCATAAAACACCAATCGATATCCATGGCAGAAAGTGAGCTAATGTTGGCCAAAGCACCTTGATAAGAGAGAAAAGAAATGGACTTGCCGGGACATCACCCCTATCTCATCTGCTGATTCCTGATATCAGGACACTTTGTTGGATATTATCTCTTCACAATTAGACCTTTAATTTTCATTAAATCCCAACTTTATTTCCACGTCAACTCTGTTTATAGATTTAGGCCTCGATGAGGGATTTGAGCAAATCGATTACTGCAAGATGTCTGAAAATCTATTCTACTTCTAGACCTTCCTCGAGGCTGCTTTATAAACCTTCTGTGCACTATTTTTTTTTTCTAAAAAAGAGACTACACCATGACAGTGAGTTGTACATAAATTCTGAATATTTTGTGAATTAAAGGTTTGTTATGGACAAGCAGCAGGAAAACATTATAAGCAGAACACACATACACACACAGACATATTGTACCGTACCTAATGCCCTTGGTGACAGGTCTGTCAGTAGGTTAAAGATCTGAACTGATGATGACCTGTAAGAAGTCTCCCTGTCCGTCTGGTGACCCCAGGTGTGTGTGTGTGTGTGTGTGTGTGTGTGTGTGTGTGTGTGTGTAATACTACACTTAATTTTGTGTTAACCATCGAGCAACACAGAGTCCACAGTCAGCAGCATCAACATTCCCACGCAGTTCAGGAAGGGACAATTTTCACAGATTTACAGTCAGAAAGTTTGCCACTCCTCATTTTTTATTACATAAAATACACTTTAAAATTAATTACATTATTCACACATTTATTAAGTCCTTTTTCTCACTTAAAGCTAGACGACCTTTTGATTTCATAAAATCCGTGAAATTTAGTTCTGTCTGAAATGTGGTCAAGGCGGCACGGTGGTGTAGTGGTTAGCGCTGTCGCCTCACAGCAAGAAGGTCCGGGTTCGAGCCCCGTGGCCGGTGAGGGCCTTTCTGTGTGGAGTTTGCATGTTGTCTGCGTGGGTTTCCTCCGGGTGCTCCGGTTTCCCCCACAGTCCAAAGACATGCAGGTTAGGTTAACTGGTGACTCTAAATTGAGCGTAGGTGTGAATGTGAGTGTGAATGGTTGTCTGTGTCTATGTGTCAGCCCTGTGATGACCTGGCGACTTGTCCAGGGTGTACCCCGCCTTTCACCCGTAGTCAGCTGGGATAGGCTCCAGCTTGCCTGCGACCCTGTAGAACAGGATAAAGCGGCTAGAGATAATGAGATGAGAATGAGATGAGATGAAATGTGGTGATTGTGATATCTGTTTATTTCTGTAATATCTCACAACGTATCAGGTCATTCTGTGGCTGGGAAGTTATTTAATTTGAGGGGATTAAAGCAAATAATGTGCATGAAATCGCTCGCTTCATGCAGTCAAGCAGACAGAGGAAGTCCGTGTGTGTGCGCATGCGCAGGTTTCCCTTTGAGCGTGCACTGACAGTTCCATCATTCTGTCGCTAAACGAACAGCTGATCACACCGAGGTGCTCGCTGAGCGCCCATATTTATTAGCTTGGTCCTGCGTTTCCTTTCCTTCGTATGGAACATAACGTCTTTTCTTCTCGCTTTCATTCCGTTACTGTAGTCGGTCTTTCATGTTTCATTCGCACACTCACGTCCTCCATTTTTCTCTCCTGTTTCAAATTTGTATCTCACAATTGTTTGCCTTGCGTGAACGGAGAAAGCCCACCATGTGATGCCTGACGTAGAATCTTGTATTGGGTCATGGTGAAGCAGGAAAAAATAGTGGATAGTTTAGTGCCACGTGGCTCTGAATTCTTTAATTGTTCTATTTAAAAAAAAAAACTGATAAAATTGGAAGCCTGTGATTCAAATTCAGTAGCTTTTGGTCCACAAAACAAAAATAATTAGGTGTTGGGAAAATTCTTTTTATGACCTACACTTAAAATCTGAAAGGCGGTCTAGCTTTAACTGATTGATTGATTTGATTTACTTATAAACTCTCTGTTCTGTCTATTTATTTATTTATTTATTTCCTGAGATCGAGATAAAACGATGCCATTTTCTTCACCTTCTTTTTATTCATTCATTCAATCCTTGCATGAAACTGGAAGCTCTACAAATATCACATTATTCATAATTTGGTTCACATTTACAGTGCTTACTGAAGTGATGTTTCCTTTCAAATGCTAACACACCTCTATTGATATTAATTCTATTTGTAAGCTTTGTTATACTTCCAGTACCAGTCAAAAGTTTGTACACCCCTACTCTATTCATTCATCTTTTTTTTTTGTATTGTGACTATTTTCTACATTATAGAACAATACTGAAGACATCAAAACTCTGAAATAACATCTGGAACATATCTGGAATTATGTGGTAAAGAAAAAGTTAAAAAACAAAATATGTTTGATATTTTAGATTCTTCAGCGTATCCAGTGTTTCCCTTCATGACGCTTTGTACACTATTGTCATTTTCTTAACCAGCTTCATGAGGGAGGCACCTGGAATACTTTTCAATTAACAGCTGTGCCTCGTCAAAAGTTAATTAGTGGACGAGTTTCTTGCCTTCTTAATGTGTTTGAGATCAAAGAGTAAATAGTAAATAATAATAATAATACAGTAAATAGCTCTATTCCATCTACAACTATAGTAATCCATACAGTATTATATCAAGAACCGAACAACTAAGTAAAGACAAACGACATCCATCATTACTTTAAGACATGAAGAAGTGTCTTTTATTTAATAGCAATAAAGAAAAACATTGAATTAGAGGGTGTGTCCAAAATTTTGATGAGTACTGTGTGTTAACAAATGATGGAAATTTGTTTGAGAATTTAAATTTGTTTTATTTATTTTTGCTCAGATGTCCAAAATGGGCTTCGGAGAAATCTGGGTTGCCAAATGAGAAAACCAAGGACATCAAGAGGTGAGGTAAATCTTTGAGAAAGAGGACTCGAGTGGAGCCGAGAGAGAAGTCAGTCAGTCAGTCAGTGATGTTTTGTCTCTGCATTTCTCAGTGGGAGCTCCTAGATGACCTGTCAGGACCGTTTGAGGCTCGGTGGCTAATCAGCCTCATTTGGGCTCATTAGCTGCCCACACAGGGGGCTTTCAAGCTGAGATGATGCATTTCCTAAGCAGGCTGCGTGTCCTGGCTGCCTGGAGGGAATGGAGGGGGGTAGAAGAGGCAGACAGGAAGACTGCATGACATTCTGAGCGAGACGGGCAACGAGAAACAGAAGTGTATTCTTCAAGAAACCCAACAGTGACAATTCTTTTGCTTGTTTGTTTGTTGCTTTATTTCAAAGGATATAAAGACGAGCTATCATAATGTCAGGATTAATCCAACGGTGTTTGCATCTCGATACCATACAGTATATTGGAGGACATTTAAAAAATAGTGACTTTCTTGAGCAGGATCTGTCTAATAACGTAACAGCACAGTGCGCATCTGGCAAATAACTGACCAGACAATAATACTGACCCGAGTCCAAACTGAGCTGCATTTAATTTCAGATAAGACTCAATAATAAAAAAGCAGGGAGTGAAAATAGGCAGGGTACACGCCTGGCGGGGATTCTCAATAGATGATACTCAGCGTCTGGAGGTACTGATTTCATGTAGTCTTTAATTACTTCCTGCAGTTGCAAAAATGTAAAAAAAATAATGACTGTTTCATTATTAATTTTTCCACTTACTTTTAGTAAATGGAGACCACGTATAGAAGGTACTGAAACTTAATTTCTATAAGGTTCTCCAAGTATAGATGTCAAAATGCTGAAATTTTGCACTTTTTTAAATTATATTTTAAATCCAGTCTACAGACCAAACTTAAAAATGCCATCACTGTATTCAACAATTATTCTCCGAAGGCAAAGTGAATATCAGTGAATAATAACAGAGACAGAGTCGACTACGCCGAGTACTTTTGTTTTGAAATCAGTAAAATAAATCACAACTCCACCTTACCTTTGAATAGTTTTCAACCAAACTTCGTAGCATCTTTAGTGCTTTTAGGAACAGCATTTTCTTTCATCATGTGCAATTCTTCCTCTCTTATGGTGACGAAGTGATTGGCCGCCATTTTGCCGAGTCACTTGAGTTGATTGTCGATAAATAATTAGAATTTCTCGACCAATCAGTGTGTGCAATTTTCAATGATCACCTGTGTATTTATACTCATTGAAAATTATTTACTGAAGGTGAAGTGGACATCAGTGATTATTCTATCCACATTCACTGGATATGAGCAACTGCATGCTCTGATTGGCTACTCTACTACTAGGATATCAGCTCATATACTGTGTGTAAAGAAAAACAAAATGGCGGAGCGTGTTACTTAACCAACCGAGGATGAAATAAAAACTCTACTCAAAAACAAAACCCCAAAAATTTTAAATTAAAAAGTAACAAAATATGGAATAAAATTATTTGATGGTAAGAACGTATCTTTTTTTTATTTTTCAAGAATTATCATTATCGCATTTTCCACAAATTGCTCCTGTTATTTCACCAGTTTGTTTACATTCTAAGCGGAAATTATTTTGTTGGACGTTTTGTATAAAGTTTTTATTTATCCAATTTGCAAAAAATAAAAATGCTCTGTTTCTCAAAATCCAGTGAATGTGGATAGAATAAAACAGTTATTCCACTCAATATTGTTGTACTCGGTGCTACGTGTCTCGACAGCTATCAGCTCATGTACGACACGATTTCGTGGAATAACCTAAATTAGTCTGGCTAACGCGACTTCAAAGCTCTGCGAGCATTTGGTCTGGCAAAGATATTAAGCCCAACCATTTCCCAAAGTGCGTGGTTGACCCGCCTCCCTGAAATGCCTCAGTTTGCTACTGGTCGAAGCCAGAAAAGGCTGTGACGAAGCTTAAACCAATCACATCACTCTTTCCTCTGACGTACTGTATGTGACGCGACGGGGCTAACTGGTAGATTAAACTCTTACCGAAGCCGGTCGGGAGCAAGGCGAAAACGCCCTTCCTTTCAATAAATACCTCCAGGGCTGCTCTGTGCTCCGTTTTCAATGAGAACTTGCTCCATGTTTGTAATGTTTCTAGTGAATGAAGCGCTTCCGGCATAGATTCTGTAAACAATCTATGGCTTCCGGTCGCAGTTCTACTACGTCACTGCCTTGAACACGCCTCTACCCAGGGCCGTTGGAGATGCTCAAAGTTGATTGGCTCCTGATTTTTCGGGAGCTTGGAAGAGCTGGAGATAGCTTGCCTGGCCAGACTAAGCTCGCAACAGGCCCTCGTGTTGCATCACGCTTAGGATGGGCGGGCCCAGGCTAAACTTAAATAATAACTGAGACAAAGTTGAGGTTATTATTCACCGATATTAATTGAGCCTGAGGAGGATAATTGTTTTAGTATAAATACACAGGTGATTATTCAAAAAAATAAAAATCATATTTAAAAAATATTTTTTTCCAAACTTCAAAAGCGGCATGCAAATGTAATAAATGCGCGGCACAGACTTGTCACTGATCTACACCGAGTCACATAAAATACTTTGTTTTGAAATCGATAAAATAAATCACATTTCCACCTTACCTTTGAATAGTTTTAGACCAAACTTTGTAGCATCTTTAGTGCTTTTAGGAACAGCATTTTTTTCATAATGTGTAATTCTTCCTGACTTACGGTGACGAAGCGATTGGCCGCCATTTTGCAGAGTCACTCAAGGTGATTATCGAGAAATAGTCTGAATTTATTAACCATCAATACACGATTTTCTATAATCACCTCCATATTTATACTAATAATCGCTTAATGACTCTGTCTCTATCTTCTTTTAATGTGTGTTTTGTTCCCACGCCACAAACCCTCCGTTTTCAAGCTGCCCACCTCAAAATCCAGGCGAGAGTCATTACCCATGATGCTATCTGTGCGGTTTGGCAGAGTGACTGTGAAATTATCCTGGAAATGAATTCTATTAAAGCCACACCATGGGCAGCTTTTGATTAGCCATTGTCTCCTTTGAATGTGTGGATGATTCTGGCCTTGTTTTATCAGTACTTATTTCACGCTGTGGTTTTATCCTGAAGGAGGAAGTTGTTCAGAGTGATAAAACCCTATCAGACCTGAGGATCAGCATTAAACAGCTCCATTTCCTTGCCAGGGACTTGGGTAACAGACCTGGGTTTTGAAGAAAAGGGTTGGGAGTTTAACGGAACGGCTGTTCCTTGGTTTTTATAGCGTGTGTCTTTTCTACAGAAGATTATAGCATATAATTGATAGTTACATGGTACTTGCTACACAGGAGTGGTGTTGAAAATAGAACAAATTTCAGGATCTGAGGAAAGAAGACCGGTTTTACAGACATGTCATACTTTACGTTAGAGCTTCAGACTTCCACCTGTCCAGCAGTGGACATTTCATGTCCACTTAAAAATTTCAACACAAGAGAGCACGTTCCAGACAAAAGTACATGTTGACCAAAGTGACTGATTCGGTTCATACAGGAAATAAGGAAATGTGAGAATATGCGTAGCAGCTGTTGCTTTATGAGCATCGTTTCCTCTGGGAAAGTGCACACTGTTGGACTTTGATGCTTGAACCTGATCCTGTCTGGATTATAAAGCTCCAGACTTCAGGTGTTCAGGCTATACAAGTGATGATATGTCTATTAAAAAAAAAAAAAATGACAGAGAGGATCCAGAAGCTCAGGATATAACAGAAGTTAGGCACTTTAAAGTGCATATTCTGTGGGGTTTTTTTTAATATGAAAGTATGTTCCTTTACACACTCATCCAGAAGGGTAATTTTGCACAAGGCCATCTGTCTACAGCAGAAAAAAATAAAATAACACGCGTCTGGAAAAATCCCAAGGGAGTCTGGAGCCAGATTCGTGACGTCACGTGCGGATCCGCCAGCAGGCTGCGAGAGCTTTGCACGGTTTCAGTGCACAGCCTGTGTAGACCAAGTTTAGCATCAAGCGATTTTGCAATGAAATATGGAACTGTCGCCTGAGCTTCTAAACCCATGGATTCATGTATCAATGCTCATCTATCTATTGTTACATGAATCATATTTTTTCTAATTACTATTATGTATTTATATATTTCTTCATGGGCGGCACGGTGGTGTAGTGGTTAGCGCTGTCGCCTCACAGCAAGAAGGTCCGGGTTCGAGCCCCGTGGCCAGCGAGGGCCTTTCTGTGCGGAGTTTGCATGTTCTCCCCATGTCCGCGTGGGTTTCCTCCGGGTGCGCCGGTTTCCCCCACAGTCCAAAGACATGCAGGTTAGGTTAACTGGTGACTAAATTGACCGTAGGTGTGAATGTGAGTGTGAATGGTTGTCTGTGTCTATATGTCAGCCCTGTGATGACCTGGCGACTTGTCCAGGGTGTACCCCGCCTTTCGCCCGTAGTCAGCTGGGATAGGCTCCAGCTCGCCTGCGACCCTGTAGAAGGATAAAGCAGCTAGAGATAATGAGATGAGATGAGATATTTCTTCATTTAGAAGAGTACTGGCTCCTGTAGGAGAAAGATTTCATAAGCTACACACATGGAATCGGCTAAGCAGGGTTGTGTATACATTTACTGTGTTTGGCAGGTCCCAAGATCTCAAGCCCTGACACGCAGATCCCTTGATACATGTGAAGTTAAGTGTATTATCGCCCAGTGCGTTCGCGTTTACTTTTGTGTGTGTCAATAAATAACATTATCTGTGTACCACACAAACACAGGAACACCTAATTTAGAGTATAGTCTCTCTTATTTCTTACCCTGGCAACAGTCGACTTGTGAATCACCAATTTTCTTGGTCTTTTTCTCGGCTCTGCTTGGTCCTCGACTTCTGGGTGCCTCGCACGAAGTGCTCCTATTTCTCTCTCATTGTCCGGTCTTTTGGGAAACGATGAGTACTAAACCCATCAAGATTGGTGTTGCTACACCCTCCTACGATACATCTGTTAACCATTTTAATAATTGCATGATAATGTTGAAGAAATTTGCAGAAAACCACCAAGTCGTTTTCTCATAAACAAACCAGCGCTGACGTAGGATTCAGAGGGAGGCGTCCCGCACGCGACGTCACGAAAATCAATGTTTGCCAGGAAATCCAAATGCCAAGTTTTTTCAGAGGCGGACCAATTCGCCTCAAATGGCTTGATTTCAACTGAATTTTTCTGGTATTGCGCAAGGTAAAAAAATTCCACAAAATGCAAAATGTGACAGATATTTGACCAAAGTTTAATACAAAATATGAGAATTACATTGATCTTGCTCCTGAATTTCCCTGTGATATGCACTTTAAGATGCAAAGGAGAGCTATACGAGTTATCAGAGGATATTTTAGCACACTTTGAAAGATTTTTTTAACAATTATTATATTAACATACAGTGTTGTTACTTGTTTGTAAAAATGAATTAAATGTCTTTTTACCAGCCCTGCAGTAGACTGGTGGCCTGCCCAGGGTGTGCCATGCCTCTTACTGAAAGTCAGCTGGGATTGGTTCCAGCTTCCCCGTGGCCTTGATGGATAAGCGGTAAAGATAATGGATGGATGGATGGATAGATGGATGGATGTCTTTGTACCACAGCACTGTTAAATTCTTAATGCTGATTGGTCAAAAGGTATTGATTAATTTTCTTCAGTATAAATATGATATGAGGAGGTGATTGTAGAAAATCATGCACTGAGTGGTCAAAAAATTTAGACTATTTCTCGATAATCATCTCAAGCGACTTGGCAAAATGGCGGCCAATCGCTTCGTCACCGTAAGTCAGGAAGAATTACAGATTATGAAAGAAAATGCTGTTCCTAAAAGCACTAAAGATGCTCCAAAGGTTGGTCTAAAACTATTCAAAGGTAAAGTGGGATTGTGATTTATTTCATCAATTTTAAAACAGTATTTTATGTGACTCGGCATAGATCAGTGACAAGTCTGCACCCCAACGTTATTGCGTTTGCATGCCGCTTTTGAAGATTGAAATAACTTATTTTTTAAATATGTTTTTTTTTTAAATAATCACCTGTGTATTTAAACTAAAACAGTTATCTGCCTCAGGCTCAATGAATATCAGTGATTATTATACAGTACATACAGGACGCTTTTTCGATGGAATAAAAATGTGTTCTATTCCCTTCTAGTGGGTTTCATTCATTTGGTTTGACAGCATGCAATATTGTTAGCATATCGCTTATCCTATGTGTATTACATCACTCTACCCAATGGAGAATGAGCGTTGAATATGATTTACGATATTGCATGGTTGTCAAGACAACATGGCATCACACATCGGAGACGTAAAACTTCTGCGCTAGTGAGTGACTGGGAAAATTTGTAAACAAACATGACCACTAGGTTTGCTTCATTAAAAACGGAAGATTTTGAGAGAATTTTGGGTGTTGAACACCCGAAAGGAATGTGTATGCATTATAATAATTATAATAATAATCTCATCTCATTATCTGTAGCCGCTTTATCCTGTTCTACAGGGTCGCAGGCGAGCTGGATCCTATCCCAGCTGACTACGGGCGAAAGGCGGGGTTCACCCTGGACAAGTCGCCAGGTCATCACAGGGCTGACACATAGACACAGACAACCATTCACACTCACATTCACACCTACGCTCAATTTAGAGTCACCAGTTAACCTAACCTGCATGTCTTTGGACTGTGGGGGAAACCGGAGCACCCGGAGGAAACCCACGTGGACACGGGGAGAACATGCAAACTCCGCACAGAAAGGCCCTCGCCGGCCACGGGGCTCGAACCCGGACCTTCTTGCTGTGAGGCGACAGCGCTAACCACTACACCACCGTGCCGCCTTATTATAATAATAATAATAATTATTATTATTATTATTGTTTATTTAATATTTATGGAAAGAGTTTCCAGTGTCAGCACTTCGTAACAGTCAGTAAGTTTTCTTACAAAGGACTTTACACTTTCTGATTTCTGAACTTTCTGTTTTTAACTGAGAGAGAGAGAGAGGCTGGTGAAAGAGCGACTGTTTATAGATGCTACACTACCGTTCAAAAGTTTGGGGTCACCCAGACAATTTTGTGTTTTCCATGAAAAGTCACACTTTTATTTACCACTATAAGTTGTAAAATGAATAGAAAATATAGTCAAGACATTTTTCTGGCCATTTTGAGCATTTAATCGACCCCACAAATGTGATGCTCCAGAAACTCAATCTGCTCAAAGGAAGGTCAGTTTTATAGCTTCTCTAAAGAGCTCAACTGTTTTCAGCTGTGCTAACATGATTGTACAAGGGTTTTCTAATCATCCATTAGCCTTCTGAGGCAATGAGCAAACACATTGTACCATTAGAACACTGGAGTGAGAGTTGCTGGAAATGGGCCTCTATACACCTATGGAGATATTGCACCAAAAACCAGACATTTGCAGCTAGAATAGTCATTTACCACATTAGCAATGTATAGAGTGGATTTCTGATTAGTTTAAAGTGATCGTCATTGAAAAGAATAGTGCTTTTCTTTCAAAAATAAAGACATTTCAAAGTGACCCCAAACTTTTGAACGGTAGTGTATAACGTAAACTATAACAGGAACTAACGTGGACATTGCACAATATTAAATGTGACTATAAATTGCTAAAATGTAAGATTTGTTCAGGAATAAATAGAATCTTGTAATTGTTGATCGATTGGTGTTGTATAAGAGGTACCGTTCATCCCTGTCCCATTCTGATGTTCCTCATTACCTCAGGCCTGTCGTGTTATTGATCGGGTAAAGTACAGAGTTGCACACGGAAGTGAACGAGACTCCAGTTTGACTCGGAGATGAAAGGTTTCGTGTTTCAGTGATCATACCCATGGGTTTTGGTCCTGCAGCTCTTCAGCTTCAGGCCTTCCAGATTACATGTTGACCATATGTGAGTGCGCAAGTCTTTAATTATCCATTTAATCTTTGTAGAATTAATGAATTCATTATCCATGTGATCACCAGAGTATTAATGATTTCTTTTCTTTCATTTTTTTTAATGATGCCTTAAAGTGGGAGATGAAAGCTGATACTGGGATTTGGATTTGTATAATGCTTTTTGCCTAAAGCAGAAAAAAAAGGGGGGGGGGGTTAAATACTGGTCTATGATTTTGTCTTGATGAAAAGCCATGAAGGATTAATCTGTCTCGGGTTTATGGCAGTACTTTTTTGTGTTTGTATAGTTCGATGTTTGTTTTTTGTTTGAATATTTTGTCCGCCGGTTGTGGTGTAGCTCTGGACCCAGTTTTGGGCGTCGGTTCCCTTCAGACCTTGGTCCACCGTGGATGATGCCTGTGCTCCTTGCTATGGACTGCAGTGAGCTCGTTGCTCTTTTAACATCAGGGTTGTCCAGCGCGCTGTGTGGCAGTGCTTCTGTGCTTGGTGCAGTGTTCCGAGTGATGTTGCCCAGCGCCGGTGCGGTGTGGGATTTATCTTCGTGCGCCTGGTGGGACTGTTGTAGCTACACCATTGGAATTACATCCTGGCCCTTTTTCCAAATTGTAAAGTGACCTTGGGTGTGAGAAAGGGTGTGACCTTGGGTGTGAACTGATTATTATTATTATTATTATTATTATTACTGCTGTCTGTAGATTTTTCAAAAATAGTGTGGAATCTATCTATCTGTCTATCTATCTATAATCATCAATTTTTGGTGCCTTAAGATGGACAGGCATCCCAGTTAGAGTGTATTCCCAAATCACGCCCAGTTTTCCCAGTATAGGCTCTGGATCCACCACACCCCTGACCAAGAGATTGCCCTGACTGAAGACAAATGATGAATATTTAATTTTTGTCAGAATGTTACTCATCTCTCACTGTCCACTCTCCTTCATATCAACATTTTAAAGCTCTTGCAACATCCATCTCTAATAATCTAGTTGCTCGTGTGTGTGTGTGTGTAAGTTTCAGGGTTGTTACTGATGTAAATGTCCTTTTGCAGTGGGGTCAGTCGAGCCACTGAGGTCCACATCTGCACCTTTGTGGCCTGCTCTACTCAGAGACGATGAAAGCGGGCAGCCAGCCAAACACTAATGTGTATTAGCACCACAAAAGCCCCGTGAGGGGGCACCGCTGGGATGATGCGCTTTAATTTACTGCAGATTTATGGGCTCACGCTCTCGCGAGCCGAGAGACGCCCAGTGTTTTCACTCCCATTGGCAGCCATCTCAAGCACAAATCATGGGCGTTTCGGGAAGAATGGAATTCCAAAGCCTTGGATGGATTTGAATGGAAATGTGTGTGTTCGGATACTGAGGCGTCTTTGTGGAAGAGAGAAATTATTTGATTGAAGACATAGACATAGTATATGTTAGAAATACAAATAGCTATTGGGGTTCTTTTATGTGTGTATACTGTATATCGTTGCATTGGCTGCCATGTTGGTTGTCAATAAACCAAAAGGAAACAAACATTTTCCCAAATGATGCGGACAGAATGATTTGTTTTCTGCAGCGGAGTGTGATGGAGAACCATTTCTCACACAAGCATCAATCAAAAATGAAGAAAATACAAGTAAAATGGATTTTATTCCCTTTAATAGTGACAAAAGTGACAGATGTTAGCATATGTATGACTTGTCTCAGTTTACTTAACATGCAGCTGGATACATTAGCAAGATAACTTTCCCTGCAAATGTCATTTCACCACATTAGTTTGGCTATTTACAGTATTTGGCAAATATATGTTAAGCAAGTAAAGTGAGTATTGGGGGGGAAAAACAAAAACAAATATATCACTGTAATGTATGTGGTTCTTGCATATCATGGACTGAGAGTGAGTTTTTAAAGGTAGACTGCCTTTCAGATTTTTCAAGTGTAGGTCATTTAAAAAAAAAAAAATCCCTGACACCCAGTTATTTTTGTTTAGTGATCAAAAGCTACTGAATTCAAATCACAGACTTCCAATTTTATTCATTTTTCTTTAAATAGAACAATTAATGAATTTATCTCCACGTGGCCCTAAATTCTCCATTATTTTTTCCTGCTTCACCATGACCCAATACAAGATACTACGTCATGCATCACGTGGTGGGCTTTCCCCATTCATGCAAGGCAAACAATTGTGGGATACAAATTTGAAACAGGAGAGAAAAATGGAGGACGTGAGTGTGCGAATGAAACGTTAAAGACCAACTACAGTAACGGAAAGAAAGCGAGAAGAAAAGACGTTATGTTATATACGAAGGAAAGGAAACGCAGGACCAAACTAATAAATATGGGCGCTCAGTGAGCACCTCGGTGTGATCAGCTGCTCGTTTAGCGATAGAATGATGGAACTGTCAGTGCACGATCAAAGGGAAACCTGCGCATGCGCGCACACACGGACTTCCTCTGCTTGACTGCGTGAAGCGAGCGATTTCATGCGCATTATTTGCTTTAATCCCCTCAAATTAAATAACTTCCCAGCCACAGAATGGCCTGATATTTTGTGAGATGTTACAGAAATAAACAGATATCACAATGACCACATTTCAGACGGAACTAAATTTCACTGATTTTATGAAATCAAAAGTCAGACTCTCTTTAATTAATTTGAAGAGAAAGAAAGCAGAAAGCAAAGGCAATCCCTTAACAATCTGCACACCATAGTCGCGTGATTTGCAAATTACCTCAATTTGTCAAGGTCATTCATGATATAAACACTTTACTATGAACTGCATACGAAGTGGGCATTAAATTAAGTTGGGACTTTTATGTCTGAGCAGCAATACAGGAATGTGGGAATTCCACTGTGTGTGTATGTGTGTGTGTGGGTGTGTGTGTGCATGTGGACATTGTGATATATGTTCACCATGACGAGCTTTGTGTCACATCAGTGCTCTCACATCAGACTGGCGCTCCACAGTCACATCACATTTTCCTTACACACACAAGTATCTGTGATTATACGGTGTGTGTATGTATATATACAACCCTGATTCCAAAAAAGTTGGGACAAAGTACAAATTGTAAATAAAAACGGAATGCAATAATTTACAAATCTCAAAAACTGATATTGTATTCACAATAGAACATAGACAACATATCAAATGTCGAAAGTGAGACATTTTGAAATTTCATGCCAAATATTGGCTCATTTGAAATTTCATGACAGCAACACATCTCAAAAAAGTTGGGACAGGGGCAATAAGAGGCTGGAAAAGTTAAAGGTACAAAAAAGGAACAGCTGGAGGACCAAATTGCAACTCATTAGGTCAATTGGCAATAGGTCATTAACATGACTGGGTATAAAAAGAGCATCTTGGAGTGGCAGCGGCTCTCAGAAGTAAAGATGGGAAGAGGATCACCAATCCCCCTAATTCTGCGCCGACAGAGAGTGGAGCAATATCAGAAAGGAGTTCGACAGTGTAAAATTGCAAAGAGTTTGAACATATCATCATCTACAGTGCATAATATCATCAAAAGATTCAGAGAATCTGGAAGAATCTCTGTGCGTAAGGGTCAAGGCCGGAAAACCATACTGGGTGCCCGTGATCTTCGGGCCCTTAGACGGCACTGCATCACATACAGGCATGCTTCTGTATTGGAAATCACAAAATGGGCTCAGGAATATTTCCAGAGAACATTATCTGTGAACACAATTCACCGTGCCATCCGCCATTGCCAGCTAAAACTCTATAGTTCAAAGAAGAAGCCATATCTAAACATGATCCAGAAGCGCAGACGTCTTCTCTGGGCCAAGGCTCATTTAAAATGGACTGTGGCAAAGTGGAAAACTGTTCTGTGGTCAGACAAATCAAAATTTGGAGTTCTTTATGGAAATCAGGGACGCCGTGTCATTCGGACTAAAGAGGAGAAGGACGACCCAAGTTGTTATCAGCACTCAGTTCAGAAGCCTGCATCTCTGATGGTATGGGGTTGCATTAGTGCGTGTGGCATGGACAGCTTACACATCTGGAAAGACACCATCAATGCTGAAAGGTATATCCAGGTTCTAGAGCAACATATGCTCCCATCCAGACGACGTCTCTTTCAGGGAAGACCTTGCATTTTCCAACATGACAATGCCAAACCACATACTGCATCAATTACAGCATCATGGCTGCGTAGAAGAAGGGTCCGGGTACTGAACTGGCCAGCCTGCAGTCCAGATCTTTCACCCATAGAAAACATTTGGCGCATCATAAAACGGAAGATACGACAAAAAAGACCTAAGACAGTTGAGCAACTAGAATCCTACATTAGACAAGAATGGGTTAACATTCCTATCCCTAAACTTGAGCAACTTGTCTCCTCAGTCCCCAGACGTTTACAGACTGTTGTAAAGAGAAAAGGGGATGTCTCACAGTGGTAAACATGGCCTTGTCCCAACTTTTTTGAGATGTGTTGTTGTCATGAAATTTAAAATCACCTAATTTTTCTCTTTAAATGATACATTTTCTCAGTTTAAACATTTGATATGTCATCTATGTTCTATTCTGAATAAAATATGGAATTTTGAAACTTCCACATCATTGCATTCCGTTTTTATTTACAATTTGTACTTTGTCCCAACTTTTTTGGAATCGGGGTTGTGTGTGTGTGTGTGTGTGTGTATATATATATATATATATATATATATATATATATATATATATATATATATATATATATATGGATGTATATATGAATGAGAGAGTGAGAGAAAGAGTATGAGTCTCCTCCAAGGTTATTTGCCCCCTTGTAAAGATCAATAAAAAAGGTTTAAAAAAATCCACCTTTTGTTGAAATTGCTTCATCTCACACTGAACAAAAGAGAAAAATCCATTGTTCAATTGAAGTAAATTTATTCAGAGTAAAAAAAAAAAACCCTCCCTCATCAAGAAATAATTATTTTCAACAACAACACCTTTACCAGGGGCGGCATGGTGGTGTAGTGGTTAGCGCTGTCGCCTCACAGCAAGAAGGTCCGGGTTCGAGCCCCGTGGCCGGCGAGGGCCTTTCTGTGCGGAGTTTGCATGTTCTCCCTGTGTCCGCGTGGGTTTCCTCCGGGTGCTCCGGTTTCCCCCACAGTCCAAAGACATGCAGGTTAGGTTAACTGGTGACTCTAAATTGAGCGTAGGTGTGAATGTGAGTGTGAATGGTTGTCTGTGTCTATGTGTCAGCCCTGTGATGACCTGGCGACTTGTCCAGGGTGTACCCCGCCTTTCGCCCGTAATCAGCTGGGATAGGCTCCAGCTTGCCTGCAACCCTGTAGAACAGGGGTGGGCAAACTTTTTGGCTCAGGGGCCACATTGACTTTTGAAATTTGCCAGGCGAGCCAGGCCAACACCAAATTCATACATATCGAACTTAAACCGGAAAAGCTTTAGTGTTATTGTAAGGCCTTCACTGACAGAGACCCAAATGCAGATCAGATTGACTTTTATTTTAGTTCTCAGTCAACAAAGGCAGAGCAGAAAAATGCTTGCAATTCAATAGATTGGCACTGGATCCATCCAGAAAAGTAATACACACACACACACACACACACACACACACACACACACACACACACACACACACATGTGACAGTAAGAAAAGTAGCACACTTAATTCTTAAATTACATCTTTGAGCTGCCAGGATGAGTAGGATGCCAGTGTATTTGTATATTTGTATCATTTT